>NC_136487.1:34258865-34293865 GCF_053919585.1 Euprymna scolopes
ATATATTTCATACAATAATAACATTAATCCCCGTATCATAGAAAAACCTTTCTTGAGATATCACTAATTAATTAATTGAATTTGTTTCCGAATTAAAACCACTGCTTCCGTTCATCTATAAAATCCCCTGATCCAATATAAGCTGATCCAATGAAAGCTACTTGCACTGGAAAAACAAAGGGCTTTTACTGACCGAGGATCCGGTGACAAATCTTCTTAGTTGTGGACTCCTAAGCCGCAGAGAATTCAAGTTGATCCACCATTACAAGATCACTGTCTCGGAACCGTCAAAAAGGCAGGTCACCTCCTGATCTATCACCCCCACCCACCCCCAATCCGATCAAGGATTGATTAATTTCACTTGAGAGACGGGTATGTGATATCGATATTAAATCTTTATTGAATCAGGATAAACTTGAAATTTAGCCGAGTTTTATGTAATTGAAATATCATGGTTGCATTTCAGTAAAGCCCCTTTACACAAGCCAGCTCTAAGTAACTAATCAGCATCTTAGTTTATATATATATATATATATATATATATATATATATATATATATATATATATATATATATATGCACACACACAAGGTGCCTTCAATAAGTTTCCAGACTTTTTTTGTACAGGCATTTAAAACCATCATAGACTCTTGAAAATTCATTACGTTATTGCTGTACATTTTATAAGATTGCTGACCAATTTTTATGATTTCAGGTTTAAATGAACATCTGCAGGAGAAACTGAAATACACCCTATTAATGTCTGATTGTCTCAGTAGGTTAATTTCAAAAATGCAATCATGACAGTAAGACAATTTAGAAGAATGATCTGCAATAAAATTGTGTTTTAACTTTGCAAAAAATACCACAAAAACGTATGGAATGCTTCAGACTGCTTTTGAATCATCTTGCAGGATTCATGCATAAGTTTTTGAGTGGCATAAGAGATTCAAGAAAGATAGAATCTGTGAGGCATGATGATATCTGTGAGAGGAGTAAGGAAGTCAGAACACCAGAATTGATTGGTCAAAACAAGAATTTCATGTATAAGGATTGTTGTGTGTCTATAGAGACAATAAATGCACAATTTGATGTCAGTGTGGGAACTGAACACACAATTATTTGTATGGAACTGAAGATGGGGAAGATTGGCACCAATGCATCAATCCACAACTCCATCCTTGTCACAGACTATTTGACCAAGATGCGCATCAGGATAGTTCCTCACCCTCCCTATAGTTCAAACCTTGCTCCCTGTGACTTTTGGTTATTCCATAAGCTCAAGGAAAACCTTAGAGGCTGTTGTTATGAGACAATTGAGGAGATGAAAGAGGTTTTGACGAAGGTCATTGGCACTCTCACACAAGAGAACTTCCATGGGACTTCCAGAAGTTGTTGGAACGGTACAATAAGTGCATTACAGTCGAAGGAGATTACTTTGAAGGAACTCATGCGAAAAAAGTCTTGAAACTTATTGAAGATACCTCATATATATACATGAAAGTCGTTCAAAAAGTAGCAGCCTTCTATTTTTTGACTAAATAACTAACACGTTCAAGAGCTACAAAGACAGGAGTGCCGCCATTAAGACGAGCAACCTTTTGTGATTCAGAATTAATCTTTCTACTTAATCACCGCCTTTCTCAATGCACATTTGTCAGCCTCTTTTGATGTCTCGATTGTAAAAGTCCAGAGCACGCTTTATCACTCATATCTCTGTTGACACTCTGAAATCGACAAACTCATTTCCTAATTGTGTTGCATCAGTTTTGTAAACATTTAAAAGGCGCCGATGAATGTTGATCGGATCAACTTTTCTGCATGGAAGAATTCTGATGCATCTCTGCTTCTGATGCACGTCCATTTCAGAGGTTGCTTTTTAGAGGCTCAGATCGTCACTATCCACAACAGAAAGATGAAACTTTCTGGCCAGGAATGCTTAAGTAATTCACAGTTGTTGTCGTCTCACCACACTTTGGCCAAGCAAGTCCCCGGCTGGCCTTGGGTAGGACCGAAACCCCTATCTTCAGCCAATTCTCACTTAGAACCATAGAAATTCAACGTCTCTATCCACCACACCACGGGCCCCAAAGGGCGATCAAGATGGATTTCTTGGTCTCATAAATCCACATTTATTTATTATCTGATCTTCCATGGTCAGGTCCGTATCGAATGGTATATTATTTAATTGGAATTCATTTTTGAGATGAGTATCATTTATATTAATTTATTTATTGCGGACTATTATCCTCATCTTTCTTAGATGTTGTTTTCACAACGTTTTGGCCAACTATTCCTATGGCCTTCGTCAGGGGTTTGCTTGGCCAAAACGTGGTGAGATGACAACAACTATGGATGGCAGTAATTGCTGAGAATGCAGTTAGGAAATTTGGAGTTCCTATCCCGTCCCATTTACCACCTGACGAAGGCCAGAGGAATAGTTGGCCGAAACGTTGTGAAAACAACATCTAAGAAAGATGAGGATAATAGTCAGCAATAAATAAATTAAAGCAAAGGTTGCATAATCACTAACCATACTTCTCCTCACACAACGTTATTTAAGTTTAGTGTGAAAGTGAAATCCTATGCAATAAGAAGCAACATTGGCAAAAACAGACTTGAATTTCGTTTCGGAATTTTTTAGATGAGGATTGATTATTCGTATCATTCGGATTCTTCACACTATTGTTCTCATCTTGGGTGCATTTTAACAAGGCGCAGTTGTTAGAATACTTAAGAAAATCAGTTGTAAAAGTAATATTCTCCTGAAGGTTGATGATTCAATTCTAAGTGTGGGCGACCAAAAAAATACAATCGCAAATTACTTATAACCTCTACCCAGTCACGGCTGATGGAATGAAAGTGTACTACCCCTATGATGTAAATAAAGGGTTCTGTTTGAAATTCCATCCAAATTCCTGAGTTCAACAGAAACATTCCCGACTTCAATAAGATACACCTGAAGAAGGTCGGAGGTTACATCGACCAAAACGTTGGAAAAATGACATTCAAGGTGAGAACAGTAGTCTGAAGAATCCAAATAATACGAAGACTGCAATTATTTCAAATTTTAGACTAGTTTTCTTTACAATTATTTGAGAATCGAATCTACCCAAATTTATCACTTATAACTATGAAGGTTATAAGATTCCTACCTTTCTCAAGGGTACTTTTTGGCAACTAGTTTCATTTGCAGCACCTGACATTCCAAATAGTTACCCATCTAAGCACTGAGCAGTCTCAACATTGCTCAACTTTAGTGATCTAATATTTCCAAATGATGTAAGTTATTCTTAGAATTTTCCATCCATAGAACATATTACTATGGGGCTGCTTCCCTGCATTTTACAACATGATCATCTTTTTAAATCCGATATCAGTAATCAACACCAGGCAATTTTGCTCAGCCAGACTGCCCCTTCTTAGGAAAAGCTAGCTGGATATTACCACTTTCTGACCGTATGTCACACCTTGTTCAGGTGGGCAGCAAGTAAATATCTACATTAATTAGGTTTGAAACTCATGCTCTAAAATTTTACTAAAAATGCTCTACATTTTTGTTAAAATAAATTTTTTTTTTTTTTTTTATTGTGTATTTTTTGGATTGGTTTCCTCATCTAGGTTGGTTTTGTCACAATATTTGCTTCTCTGCCTGCCTCGGGTGTTTTGCGTACAACTCGGACATTACATTCTGAATCCAACCCTTCACTGGATACACAGTTCACATTGATATTTTCGGACTTATTTTCTCATCGTTCTTGTTGTTATTTGAAAATGTCAACTGTTTTTCTCTTGGTTCTTTTAGACCTGTCATGGAATTTTGAACGTAACACATTTTTGCTATATATGCACACATATTTGCGTGGGTATGTGCTTTTATACATATATGGATGTATGATTCTATATTCATTTGTTGGTGTACACACACATACACAAACACACACACGCACATATATATATATATATATATATATATTCATGTATAAATACATGCATGTGTGTATAATATATATATATATATATATATATATATATATATATATATATATATATATATGACTTCTTAATTTTATCACATAAATTAATATATGAAAATATAATTTTATGTATAAATTTTCAATATTTACTTCAAGAGTGCTCAATACATAGGCAGAGCAAGGTAATAAGCTATAAAGTATATATTTTTATAACTTACTAGGTATATATATATATATATATATATATGTGTGTGTGTGTGTGTATGAGTGTGTGTATCTGTATATATATATATATATATATATATATATATATATATATAGAGAGAGAGAGAGAGAGAGAGAGAGAGAGAGAGAGATGTATAAGGTAGAAATATAAATTTATAGATTTATTCTAATTTCTTATAAATATTTATGGCATTAATTTTAATCTAGCTATATATACATATATATATATGTATACTAGCAGAAGTACCCGTCGTTGACTGGGTTCAAAAACAGCCTACAGAAAATGGATTGTGATTGATGAAAGTATGATAGGTTATGAAAAGAAAGGGGGTTGTAAAGAGATAGGTTTTGATACTCAAACATTTTACCCTAAGCAAAATATAATGAAAGTAAAGATAATTTTCGCGAAAATATATTTTTTATATAAACGTTGTTTCCATTCGTAGCCAAGAGTGATCAACAAAATGATGTTTCCTTACAAAGAGAAAATGTTATGTATATAATAATATAAATATAAAAGAAATAAATGTTACCATAGTCAATAAACGTTACATTTATGGTAGAAAAGTTCATTGGTTTGTATTTTTAAGTAGTTTGTAAAAAATTCTTTTTTTAATTCACGAACCGGTTAAAAAAAATCAAAATGGCAGCGACTTTCAAATGGAGAGCCCCGTTTTCAATTTGATGGAGGGGCACCTGAGCATTCTGTGTTAACAATTTTAGAGAGTTCCGTCAACGTAAGGAATATTTATAAACATAATGTTTTCCGTTATTTTATGCTTGAGGAATATTCGATTATCGCATGTGTAGTTTATATAAAAATTCATTTCATATTGCCTCAAATTTCGTTTTAATTTCTGTTCGCTGAAATTATTTAAAGTAAAGAGCATTAAAAACTATTTCAAAACAAAAACAAAACATGAACTGAACTTTTATTGACTGGTAACATTTATTTCTTTTATATTTATTTTTTCGGGTAGTCGTTTGTTGGCTTTTCTGCTAAACACTCTTACTAAATAATATCGACGAAATATCGAAAAACAAACAAACAAAAACAGTTTTGAAAAATAATGAAGCTTTACTTACTTTAGTAATATAATCTGAAACAGCAAAATGGGATATTAAAAAAGTAAACACGTAATTACTTTAGTTTTTTAAAGCAAAGAATCGATATAAATATGAATAAGAAGAAAATTGCGCCCTTTTCAAGCAGAACAGCTTCGTTTCAGTTTTACAGTATTGAACAGTGTAGTATTGCGCCATCAGATTCAGGATTGTACTATTGTAATGTAAAGAACACGCAGAAAGGGTTGTAATCAGCTGAATTCCTTCTAGTACACTGACAAAAAAAGCTTAAACAGATATATGAATAAAAATAAAAAGGTTATGTAAATGTTTTTAAAAGACACATAATCACGTGAGCAGGATGTTTTTACTTCTTTTGACACGATAACAAGTAACGTTCTTATTTTTTATTATTTATCTATTTTCGAAAGAGTGCCACGTGTAAGTGGAGAAGGAAAAAAACAGAGTTATGCAAAGTTTGTGCCGAGAATTGTCTAAAGTTCTGACGTTTTTTTGGTTTTCACTTTAATAAGAACGTGAATTTATTAGGTGAATTTATTCGACACAATATGATTCAGTTAAAAAGTATAAATAAAAGCTAACGTGAATTAAGATTAAAGTTAAGGTGTTATTGTGGACCCTCACCTCTTTTAAAAAACCTTGTTAAACTTTGTGACATATTTACATTCTATGGAGGTCAGGCGCGAACGAACACCAAATAATTTTATTATACCATATTTCTTCAAACTGAAACATAATTATTAAAGTATACTTACGCAAACAGATATGAAAAGTCTTTGTTAAAGTTAGTGGCATATTTCCATGGAGTACAGGCGCGAACGCAGACCCACAATTTAATTTGTGATTTTATATGACTTTATATTCATATTTAACTAGCTTAAACCTTCAACTTAATAGTATAGAGTTACACCTTTAATTATATGCATGTATATATATATATATATATATATATATATATATATATATATATATATATATATGTATGTATATATACATGTATGGTATTCTTTTTATATACATAAATATTAGTAGATTATTCTTTATAATTATTAGTCCTTTTTAATTTCTTCAATCCCCTCTTATGGCTAAATATGTTATATTAAAAAGATAATAAAAATTAATTTTATCCTGTTTTATTACTATTATTATTATTATTATTATTATTATTATTATTATTACTATTATTATTATTATTAATATTACTATTATTTTTATTATTACTATTATTATTATTAATAATTTTAATATTGTTTTATCATTATATATATATATTTTTTAATATATTTATTTAATAAAAACGCGAAAACTTTAAACTTATATCATTTAGTATAAAGGGCTTAATTAATTGTAGACGTATGTTTGGACTTCGTTGATATTACTCGTGGACGTATGTGAGATGATAAATATGTTGGTAGGTTACATTCGCTGTCACTTTTGCCATGTACATTTCTAACGCTAGGATTGTATTTTCTGTTTGTTTTTGTAATAACGTGTCTCGTTACTGAAATGTATAATTGTTCATAAATTGGTTGACACGCAGATCTTTTTCTTTTTATATATCCTCTCAACATTTTCCCTTCCTATTAATTCTTACTTTCTCTCTGTAACTATATTTCATCATTCTTTCTTTTCTCTTCTAGCCCTTGTTTTCTTTATAGTAACCCTTTATATTTTTTTTCTTCTTCTCCATATTATACTTTTTTTCTCTATTTTCTTTCTCTATTTATTTTCTTTCTCTATTTCTTTTTTCTCCTCTTAATCATTATATCTCCATTATAATTTTTTAACTTTATCTAAATTGCCCCCCCCCTTTACATCTTATAATTAAAATTCTGTGTTTTAAGTTTTTTAACTCCAACTTTTAAAGAGTTCCTACCTAAAATAAAAATCCATTATTCATTGAACATTTGAATAGTCAAGTCGCTGCCTGATGATATCTGTTGTTTGATTGAAACAAATGGCTGTTTGTAGCAGCGGGATGTGAGCATGTTTATATAACAATAAACAAGTATATATATATATATATATATATATATATATACATATATATATATATACTTCATTTAATCACATAAGTTAATATACAAAAATTCATGAATTTTCCGCATTTACTTCAACAGTGCTCAATGCAGAGGTAGAGCTAGGTAGTAAGTTATAAAAATATATATACCAATTAAGTTACACAGAATATTCCACGTTTCATTCTCATGAGAATTCGTCAGGCATATATGCAATTAAGCTACACTGTTGAATTTTCATGACAATTAAACGTGGAATATTCTGTGTACCTTAATTACCATATATATTTTTATATATTACTCTCTCTCTCTCTCTCTCTCTCTCTCTCTCTCTCTCTCTATATATATATATATATATATATATATATATATATATATATATATATATATATGATTCCAGGTTAAGTAAATTTAAAGGTTAGCCTTCCAATGAGTTTAACAAGGATTATACAAGAGTGCTCAATGCACACACACACACACACACACACACACACACACACACACACACACACACATATATATATATATATATATATATATATATATATACTCGCATTTCATCCCGGCTTTGCCCAGGTGTTTGGATGTGTCTGTTGAGCAAAAAAAAAAAAAAAAAGAAGTGGTAGTAGGAAGGAAGGCTCAAACCCGTACGGCGAAGGAGGAAAAGAACGGGGAAAAACCTGACGTCTATGCTGTTTCGACCACCGCCAAACCGGAAGTGACATTTTTTAAAATTAAGGCTAGAAAATCGAAAGGAGAGGATGACTTAACAGCCAAATTTCCGGCCGAAAACCGATTACAAAGATTTTCCCAAATCTCAGTACCCTGTATATCAAATTTTGAGCCTGTAGACTTAAAATTGACAGACTTATTGCGTAGAGAAACGTACACAGACAGACACACAGCCACTTTCAATTTTATATATAGATAGATAGACTAATAGATTAAACAAAAATATATACGCATACATAGATATATATATGGAAACAATTTTTTGTTTACTGTAAGGATTTTTACGCAAATATTATGCAAATATAAATCATGTAGAATATCTGCATGAATATAATTACACATAATGATGGTCATCCCATAAGAAAACCGAAAAAACTAATAGAGAATTAATTAAAATAATTATTAAAAAGAATATGCAAATTAGCTAGATCTTTTGCTAGTGAATACATTTACACAACCCATATATCAGAAAATTGTATTTTCTTTTCAAATAAATAGAAAAGAGGGTTTTAATATGAATATCAATACACACAAAAGAAAAACGAATTTATAGGAATATATATATATATATATATATATATATATATATATATATATATATATATATATATATATAATGGGGGAGTTAAAGGAAGAAAATAAGATCAATTCTTTAAGAGGAGTCTTATCGGGATAATGCAAAGCTCAACAAATTGATTTAGAGCTTATATAGAAATCAATCAAGAAAGAAAATGACGATATAAAACTATATACTAATACATAAAGATTTATTCATTTGATATAGAAGGAGTATATCTTTTATTAAATAATGCATATCTTTCATTGGCGTCTAATATATGTGGACAATATCTGTGATTACGCTCTCGGGGAGGATATAGGGTAAGTTAATTGAGAGAAGATCCTAATTTAATCATATGTATTAATAGGCTATAGCTATGAAAGTTGTTTACATGCCATATAGGGTTCATGCTATGTTGGTATATTTTAGAAGGGGTATCTTAAATTATAATAGTACTTAAAAGAAATATAAATTATTAGGAACTAGCGGTGGTACCTAGCGTTGCCCGGGTATTTGTAGGTGTGTGTGGTGTTAAATAAAAAAGAACCCGAGGGGGTAGGATCGAACCCGAAGCCCTGAGGTGAAGTTTGAAAATAAAATCGGCCAGCCAGAATGAGTTAGTGAAAGATGTTTGAATTTATTTAAGAACCAAATTGACAGGTGCGCGCCCGGAAGTCGTCGAGTGTTACGACGACGATGACGACGACGACGACGACGTCAATGACCAGGTTTGTTTGTTATAAGCGAAGTAAAAAAGAAAGCAACGTTAACACTTAAGCGGGAAAAAACACAAAAAAACTAACGTAAGGCAAACGAACGATGAAAACAGAAAAAAGAACACGTGAAAAATGGCTTAAATAAGTCAGTTTCGATATTAAAATTTGAAAAATCGGTGGGTACCCGGGTGTTTTGGGTGTGTGGTCGGGGGTAGATAAGCGAAGTAAAAAAAAACCCAGAAAAACGAACGTTACGTCAAAAATGGCTTAAATAACACTGGTTCAATATTTAAATTTAAAAAAGCGAAAAAAAAAGAAGACATCTCACACCACGATTCGAACCCAAAACTTTTAGATAATGAACCAACGCGTTAATCAACTGACCTAACGAGACGTACAAGAAATTTGTTCAGTTTTTCAACTATTTAAAGTAAATACGGGTCATGGCGTCATCTGACACATGCGTAGAACCGGTCGAGAGGGCCGTTTTTATTGCCCCCTCCCTGTCGAAAATTGTCGATTTCGGGGTGAAAAAATGAACGTTTTTTTTGGCCAATTTTTCGATATTTTTTGAGCGAAGGATGGAGCTTCAATATGATACCGAGTTTGTGAATTTTTCTTTTGTCTGTCGAAGGTTTTTAGCAGACGCACAAACATACACACATACATAGATAAATTTTCGCTTTTATATATATAGATAATAGTAAGATAATAAATGTGATGGGATAAATTATAAGAGATACAATATAGAAAGATTATTTTAAGGGAATATGATAAAATAAGGGGATAAAGATACAGAAGAATATGGGAAAAATAGATATAAAAGGATAAGAATTATAGAGTAATAATAGATAATATAATAAATAATAAAGGTATAACAAATACAAAGTTATTATATATAGGAGAATAAAAGTATATATATATATATATATAATACTTTCTTTTACTATAATGATTAAATACCTACAGACACTAATGTTTCATCCTTTCGAAAATCTTTAGTGTAGGGTGTCACGATTAACACCAGTCGACAGATTCGGACACGACAACACAAGCCATCTCTGGATATATTAGCAAAGACCGTATCCCATCGGCTACCATTAACCGCGAGAAATAACGTTGAATTAAACATTTTATTTTTAAATGTTTTTTCGTCAGTCACAGTGATCTAATCGTTATACGATGATCTATGCATAAGAGCAAAATTGACCGACTTAATTCAACTGAAAGTAATCAACGATAAGAAATGAGTTTCTTAAAGGGGCTAACATAATTATTTTTTTACTATAATAATTAAATACCTACAGACACTAATGTTTCATCCTTTTGGGAATCTTCCGTGCAGAGTGTCACGATTAACACCAGTCAACAGATTCGAACCCAGCAACACACACACACACACACACACACACACACACACACACACACACACATATATATATATATATATATATATATATATATATATATATATATATATATATATATATATATAAATCCTGTGTATCACTTTATTGCAGGTAAATATTTTTTTAAATTTTGAAATTGCTATGAAACGCAGAAAAGTGAAATTTGGTACACTGGAAGAGCATAACAAGGTGCCCTTTTCCCTGATTTTTGTGGAATTTGAACAAATATTTTCAAAATTATACTAATTTTTCTATTTTCTGGTAATTTTAAGTGTATATCAGATTATTGCAAGTGTCTAAAATGTATATTTTTGGCAATAAAACAATATTCTACTTTCATATTTCTATTTATACGAAATAAAGAACATATCCAGTAACAATATTAACTAAAAACAAGAAAGAATTTCACATCATTTTGTTTAAGGAAATATTTATCAACATAACTCCTATGCTTCAAAATCACTTTGAATAGCCTCTTGTCAACTGATGATGTCAATCGGCGGATTTGAGATGATGTGATGCTATAGGAAACTTCCAAAACCTTCCTCCAAATTTTATCCTTCGACGAAAATTGAACACCTTTCATCTTTATTATTGACCAGAGCTGTTCAATTTGGGTTATATCTGGAGAACAAGGTGGGTATGTCATCAAATTTTCTCCACTAACGTCTAATGACTTAAGGTAGGATATCGTACCCTTGGTTTGGGTGGGATAGCACATTGTGGTGCATGAAAATCAATTTGCGGTGACGTACTAATAAAAAGTCATCAAGCCACGGGACAAATGCTCACTTAAAAATAAAATATAAGACTGGCTTGTCAGTTTAACATTTTCTGGCACTCGAAATGGTTCAATTAGTTCATTGTAGATTATTCCAACTCAAAACATGACACCTCCACGTCTCTGTTGACGATGGAATTGATGAGGAGTAGGGAATCCAAGAGGACTCAAAACTTTGGCCCACCCATCTGGTCCATCAGGGTTGCTCTGGCTTCATTGGTGAAAAGAACATTTTCAAAGCTGGTTTTCATGTATTTCTGAGCCCAAGCCAAACGTTTTTCCTTATGAGTTTGGTTTAAAACAGGTTTTGCTATGGGCTTAATGCTTCTTGCAATTTCGTTTAAGACATTGCAGCATGTCTTTCAGAACAAGGAAGTATTCCAGCCTTGTCAAATATAGTAGCACTGTTGTTGCCTGACTGCTTGATAAGTTGACAGAGAATTTTTCTAACATCACGAGCAGAAACTGATTTCTTGTGTTTCTGTCCTTCCTTGGTTTGATGTTTGAATTTTCAACGAATGAAGACGATGTTCTCCGATCTCTTCCAAGCTCCTTGACTAGATCTATGAGAGATAAATTTTCTGCAAGGCCTGCAACAACACGTTCCTTTTCACTAGCTGTCAGTCGACCCTTTCTAGGAATTTTGGGAAACCTGCAATAAAGTGATACACACTTAAAATTTCCAGAAAATAGAAAAATTAGCATAATTTTCGAAATATTTGTTCAAATTTCACAAAAATAAAGGAAATAAGGCATCCTGTTATGCTCTTGCAGTGTACCAAATTTCACTTCTCATTTCATTTCGTGTTTTATAGCAATTTCAAAACAAAAAAAATATTTTCCTGCAATAAAACGATATACAGGGTTTATATATATATATATATATATATATATATATATATATATATATAAAAGAAAGGTCACCAACAATTGCTATGTATTTTTTAACATTGTTTTATTATTCCGTGTTTTGATTCTTCATATAAATAGGTATCATATTTAGATCATTGTAATCATGTTTGAAATCATTGAAATAGTTTTTTACGCGTTTCAGACGTTCTGTGTAGCGTCATCTTCAGAAATTATTCAAAGTGTAAAATATTTAAAATATATTTAAAATGTGTTCAGATGTATAAAAGCATTTTCGCAATCCATTTTGGTTACATGTTTCCCGAGCGGATGAAATGTCTGTAAATAATTCTAAATGTCATCATGGGTGTGTTCCACTCTTACCATTCTTATTGGAGGCAGACCATGGTCATTCCTGTCTTTTGCTGTTCCCTCTCTTTTCTCCTTTTACTACTTTTTATTTATTTATTTTTATTTTTTTATTACTTGGGTGTAAGTTAGGGCCGCGTTGGTACTTGGTCAAGTGGGTGCGTAGGGGAGTGTGTGATTGTGTGTGTGTGGGGGGGGGTGCGTATGTGTTTCCTGTATTGGTTTCTACACACACACACAACAGGCACAACACCCCTTCCTCTAGTATAGCACATTAAGCAATACCAACTTACCTCGAAACCCACAACACTAAAATGTACATAGAACCACAGTGTAGTTTCTGTTCCAACACTGCGCCCCCCTACCTCTGTCAGTGGAGGAGAAATCCTTCATGACTGAGATAATGCTCATTCTCATACTTGTGCTTTCCCAGGTGTCCCCTGCCTTCTGGGGAGCGAGATCTTCCCCACACTAAGAAGCGATACTGGATCTGGCCCTACCCACATGGGGAGACAAACAAAAATCCTCTATGTCTATTTATAAATAAGCCTTTTTATTTAAACAAACATAATATTATCAATGCCCAATTCGACTAAGATAAAAACGAAATCACAATAGAAAGAAACTAAAATCTAAAAATCCCAAAAAAATCAAAATCACAATTAAATGAAAACATCTCTAGCGATTACCCCTGTTCCAGAGAAGCCGCCTCCCCACCTCACACACGTTACAAACGAACTTATATAACATCTACTTTCTTAGGAAAGCAAATAAATTTATGATGTTATAAAAATATTAGACATATACATTCTACAAACCCATACAGGAAACACACACACACACATAAACACACACACACACATAAACACACACACACACACACACACACACACTTGACCAAGTACCAACGCGGCCCTAACTTACACCCAAGTAATAAAAAAATAAAAATAAATAAATAAAAAGTAGTAAAAGGAGAAAAGAGAGGGAACAGCAAAAGACAGGAATGACCATGGTCTGCCTCCAATAAGAATGGTAAGAGTGGAACACACCCATGATGACATTTAGAATTATTTACAGACATTTCATCCGCTCGGGAAACATGTAACCAAAATGGATTGCGAAAATGCTTTTATACATCTGAACACATTTTAAATATATTTTAAATATTTTACACTTTGAATAATTTCTGAAGAAGGCGCTACACAGAATGTTTGAAACGCGTAAAAAACTATTTCAATGATTTCAAAAGATTATTACAATGATCGAAATATACCTTTTTATATGAAAAATCAAAACACGGAATAATGAAATAATGTTAAAAAATACATAGCAATTATTGGTGACAGTTCTTATTTAATTATACATTTTTCTCTCGTTGGAATCTCCCAATCAATTTTATATATATATATATATATATATATATATATATATATATATATATATATATATATATATATATATATATATATAAAATGGTGGAATGTCTTAGAGGCTAAACACGTTCAAACCCAAGAAAAAGAGACACTCTCTCTGTTTACAAAGAGACGGTCTATTTAGGCGAATGTGAATAGTCTCTAAGATCTTCAAATGATGTTTGGAGTGAGCATGACCCAGAGTAGAGAATCAACTAATGTTGAAATTTGTTGCGCATGGCTGGTTTTAAGTCTCTTAAAGAAGACCCGGATGTATAGCTTAAAACGTCCATTATGCAGTATTTTCTATTCCTGATTCTGTTTGTTGTGTTGCAGGATTGTACATCAATCTCACTGTTGAACTACACACGAAGTCGGTACTACAACTATATGTTTGAATCGATAAATTACATTATTTTTAGGGGAGGGTTAATTAATGGTTCCGTATAGAACACAACATGCACATTAGAAGCTATATAGCAAATTTCTATTGTTGAGCTAATTTGTTTGGCTAATTTCTCACTTACTCTGCCTACCGAAATGTAAATTGAACATCAAGTCACCGAATTAAATTTTGTTTGGAAAAAAATCAGCTATTTTCCTTTTAATGGCCGACCTTATCACATCAAGAAGGGGACACATTTCTTGGATAAGGTTTGATGATATTTTTTTTTTGTTTCTTTTTTACATAGGCATCGCCACTTATCAAGGCCCAGAGTCCACTCGATGATAAGGATTAAAGAGTGTACAGTACTCAATTGGACACTATAGTAATCGTTAGTAATGGAAATTCAGTAAATTTGTTAACTTAGAGGGGAACGGCTTATCAAGAACTTGTTTACTTTGAACTTGAAGACAACCATATTGTAGTCAGCTGGAAAGCAGGAGAACGGAAGACAGTTCCACAGGCGTGCAGTTCTAAGAAAGAAGCTTTGTTCATGGAATCTACGTTTAGGTTTAGACACGGATAAAGAGTAGGAGGAATTATTGGTAGTGTTTTCAGCTAGACGAGTGTTTTTTTGTGAAAGGCAGGACAGGGGGAGACCATAGATTGAAGCTCAGTCGAGCACTTACCATGAAAATAACGATAAAACAAAGACAAACTTACAACATCTCTTCTGTGAGAAAGGGAAAGGGAAGAAAAAAGGACATCTATGAGGCTGCGAAGTCTTTTTTGAACTCTATCAAGGCAGGATAAGTCCTTTCTAGCAGCTCCTTCCCAGATGTGGCAACAGTACTCTATCCTTGGACGAACTTGGATCTTATATAGATAGATAATTGCATCAGCAATGAGATATCTACAGGATCGATAGAAGGATCTCACCATTTTTCCAGCGGCTTTGGCAACAGATTTGATGTACGTGTTCCATTTCAGCTCAGGAGTAAAGGTCAAGCCTAGCTTCATGTAGTTTTCTTTGTGAATACATCAAAAGGACATTATGTGTTAGAGTTCAAATTAAATTACTCTTTCGTTTATTAAGGCAAAATGAATCCCAGCATTTATACAGTTAATTTAACACAGTTATCTTTCCTTAGCATATTCAATACCGCTTATTGTCAGTTCTTCAAAGATGTATTGATTTAAACTGTCACTATTTCCAAAGTAAACCTAAAGAATTCTACAAAATTTAAAATAAAAAGATGTATATTTCAATAACTGTAAGAATTCTAAAATAATTTCTTTGATTCATAATCATTCCAGTCTAACATTCATTCCCTCACTACAAATCAAAGCTGTAGATAAATCGTGAATTTTTTAATAATTTACCAATTTTATAAATTATAAAAAATACAAAACTTTAACTTTAACTTTATATATATATATATATATATAATGGGATCTCCGTCGATTTTGATGTATGAGGTTCCGCCACAACAACTAAATTGCTCGGGAATCTGCACAGATGATTTGTTTATAGTGGTGAAGGCTTTGTGTAGAACCAATCACACTTTTTGGTATTACTGCTAACCTTCGTCACTACAGATAACCACCACAGGACAGCGTACACAATAGACCACACGTATGTTTATGTTAAATTGATGTACGCTAATTCGAATGGGTTTTTGTTACCAATAAATCAAAGAAAGCTAAAGTCTGCTTGGTAAGTATATTTGAAGGCGGGGTGCCTGTTATTGAGTAAGGAGAAGAATTTATTTGCTTCCATTTGATCATTAAAGAGGCAAAATGTATCGTCTACATATCGAAAGTTGAGTGAAAGTTCTATGGGTTCATGTAATAATTGTTTCTCAAAAATATTCGTTTGCAGCATGTATATTTCTATGTCTCACCGGAAGTTTAATGAAGTCATTTACATCATGTAGACTACAATAGAGCTAGAAGATAAAACCAAAAATTACAAACTAGTAAATTATTTTTCGGTTTCTGTCTGTCTGAGATGAGGATTCATAATTTATATTATTTGGATTTGTCGGACTACTGTCATTTTTACAACGTTTCGTTCGATATAACCTCCAACCTTCTTCTGGTGTATCGTGTCAAACTCAGGAATCTTTCTGTGAAACTCTTAAATCTGCACGGAATTTCAAATGGAACCTTATATTTAATCCACAGTTATAGCATGTGGTTTTTTCATCAACCATGACTGGGTAGAAGTCTTCAGTAATGACAACCGGACTGATAATTGAATTTTCGACATCTAGAAGAGTGTAACTTTCAACTGAATTTTATGAAGTTATTTATTCACGCATGGATGTGTCTAGTAGGGGGTTTGGGAGCTTTAAATCTATTTTGGTTTTTATAACTACAATCTTACTCTATTATTCTTTTATTGTTGGAATCCTTTGCAATGAGTAATTTTTTTTTTTTTTTTACACAGTGATCACCACTTATCAAGGCTCGGAAGCCACTCAAGGATAAGGGTTATTGCAAGTACATTACGTTAGTGTGGAGATTTGATGAAGTGTTTACTTAAGGGGGCGGTTCATTAGGAATTTGTTAACATTGGACTTGAAGACATCCAAGTTGTAGTCCGGTGGGAAGCAGGCAGACGGAACAGAGTTCCACCGGCGTGCAGTTCTAATTTGTATATGTATTTATTTATTTGTTAAAAAGTAATTAGTTTATTTATTTGCGGACTGTTATCCTCATCTTCATTGTTGTTGTTTCATAAAATTTAGGCCATCTATTCCTCTGGACTTCGTTAGGTGGTTAACCATGGCGGGATAGGAATGCTGAGTCTCTTAACTGTATCCTCAGTAATTACTGCCTTACATAATTGTTGTCATCTCACCTCGTTTTTGGCCAACTAATCCTCTTTCCTGCTTTGGATAGGATTGAAACTGCTACCTTCAAACAATGCTCACCTGGACCCATAGAGATTCAATGCTTCTATCCACTGCACCATGGGCTCCGAATAGGAATTTCAGTATTCACTGCTTCATGCCATTTTTTTTGCCATATAAAAATAAAACTTTTTCTATGAACTGCATAATATCAAAACAAATGGGATTTATTACTTACCAGCTGGGGGGGGGTACCAGGCGTTGCCCGAGTGTTTGGAGGTGTGTGTGATCGGGCGGGGGTGAGAAGTGTTAATGAAAACCTAAGAATAAGCGAAGTAAAAAAAAGAAAACAGAAAAACGAACGTTAAAACTTATCTGAAAAATAAAGCGGGGGGGATACCCGGGCGGTGGGGGGGGGCAATCAAAACAAAAAACACACAAAAAAACTAACGTAAGGCAAACGAGCGATGTTAAATGTGAAAATCTGAAAAACAAAAACAAAAAAGAAAACAGAAAAACGAACGTTAAAACTTATCTGAAAAATACCCCCCCTAGAAAAACACGTGAAAAATGGCTTAAATAAGCCTGTTTCAATATTAAAATTTAAAAAAATCGGTGGGTACCCGGGTGTTTTTGGGTGTGTGTGGTCGGTCGGGGGTGGAGGTGTAAATGAAAACCTAAGAATAAGCGAAGTAAAAAAAAAAAAAAAAAAAAAACGAACGTTACGTGACAAATGGCTTAAATAACCCTGCTTCAATATTAAGATTTAAAAAAATCGAAAAAAAAAAGACATCTCACACCACGATTCGAACCAGAAACGTTTAGATTATGACTCAACGCTCTAATCAACTGAGCTAACACGACGGACATGAAATTGTGTCAGTTCTTCAAATATTTAAACTAAATCAGGTTATGACGTCGTCTGACGCATGCGTAGAACTGATCTCGTCATGAGAGGACGGTTTTTGCTGATCCCCCCTATAGAAACGTGTTGATTTCAGGGTAAAAAATTAACGTTTTTGGCCACCTTTCCGATATTTGTCGGCCGAAGGATGGCGCTTTCATATGAGACCAAGTTTGTGAATTTTTGTTCCGTCTGTCGAAAGTTTTTAGCAGACACACATACATACATACATACATACATACATTTTCGCTTTTATATATATAGATAAGCTTCTACTGTTGTTAAGGAACTTTGTCATTCCTGCTAGATACATGAAGAAATATTTGCATGGTAGAGATGAGCCTTACATTGAAAACCCATGGATCAAGGAAAGAACTTTAAATTTCGTGTATTCAAAAAATAAATAAATATTTTTATAATTCTATATTTTACTGCAAAAAGAAAAAATGAAATATAAAACCTACAATTTTTACTTTGCTCTATCCTTTATATTGAACTATTTTATTTAGCTGGGATTGTCTTGTATAAAATATATTTCCGTCCAACAATATTTTGTAAATCTGTGAACCACAAGATTAATTAATCTGTAATGTGTGTATCTGCATTTATACATTTGTATATGGATGTATGTGTATAGGAACTATTATACATAACATTATTAAACTATAATTTATGATTTTTAAATCTTTCTACTCATTTAAACATCCTTGCCAATTTTAAATAAATAAATTTGATTTATCACTTCCCCACAATTATCTTTCTATGTGGGTCACAATAACCTCACCTAACCTATATTTATCTGTTCTAAAAATAGATTAACTACGTTTTCTTTCTGTCTGCTTCTCCCCTCTCTTTTTTCTCTACTCTTCTCCCCCTATTTCTATTTTTCTTTCTTTCCTGTTTTTAGCTTCTTATTATTCTTTCTTCCACTTCTCTTTTCTTCTTTTTTCATTTTTCCTTTCTTTTTCTTACTCTCTCTTTCTCAATGTCAATCTTTATTATTATTCCTTGAGTTTCATTTCACATTTTTCCTTGGCTGAAGTGGTTTTGCTTTAACTTACCTCCATATTGGCTTTTTTTAAATTTTAAAATCTTCATATTTTTAAAACTTGAATTTTATTTCTCCATGATCCGATGGATTTTCCGGAAGCATGAATTTCCCCTGGACGTTTATAATCCTGTTTCTTATTCATATGAATTCTCAATGGACTTTATTAGATTTTACCTGTTCTTCCTGGATCTTACCTCCTTATTCAATGGGTTTTGACATATCCTTTTATACTTTAACTTTTTTCCTTGTTTCTGCTTTCACAAACTGTTAAAAACTTTCATATGCAAATATGATTCAACTCATCTTTGTAGTTTCTTTTACACTAATCTGCAAAATATATTATATATATTTGCAAACCTCTTTCTTCTGATGAGAAGAATTGCATTTTTTGAAACTCCATGGAATTAAAGTCTTTCCTACTTATCTGTATTTATTGTTGGATAATTAAAAATTCTGTATACTTTCCTTACACGATTTTAATATTTTTATTTTTCAGAATTTAAATTAATTTTCAATAATATATATATATATATATATATATATATATATATATATATATATATATATATATATATATTCCCTCTGATGAGAAGATTTTCTCTCTTCGAAACTCCATGAAATAAGGGTCCTTCTTGTTTTATTTTTACTCTTTGTCGAATATTGAAAATTTTGTAAACCTTCCTTACAGGTTTATAAATGTTTATGAAAATTTTAATACTTTTAATATCAAGATTTTTATTGTCTATATATATATATATATATATATATATATATATATATATATATATATATATATATATATATATATATATATAATATATATATATATATATGTATTATATATAATATATATATATATATATTATATATAAAGATAATATATATATATATATATATATATATACATATATATATATATATATATATATATATATATATATATATATATATATATATATACAGATATATATTCACCTGTCATCTATTTTTTAACAGATGGAATCGCCTGATCGTCGAAGACAAGTTGCAAGTAAGCAAGAAAGCAAGCCATATCCACAGAGTTTTATAAACATATAAATAACGTTTAATGGCGTCATTCAACACCTATTGGAGGAGACAAGCATCTTGAAAATTAGAAAGAATTAATATTTTATATCAATGTTACGTTAAATGGCGCTATGTAACTACCGGTGGAATGTACAAATATCTCGAAAATTCATATGAGAATTAATATTTCAAGTTTAAGGGCGTCATTGAAATTTCGGCGAGTTATAGAAACTGTTTTTTCCTTTCCTGCTGTTTGTCAACTGCTCAAAGACTTCTTGCTTTTAACACTGGCCATTTCCAGAATAGACATAAAGTATTCCTCTTATTTGACGATTAATTTGCCAAACTTTATATGCAGGTAACTGTAAGAATCCCAAAGAATTCCCCTCACATATGCTCTCTGACATCCCACGATCACATTCTTTTTACACGCCAACGCTGCAGATAAACTTAATGATAGCAATCGATAATATCTAAATTTGCCATTTTCTCCTGATCAAATATTGAACAACTATTAATTAACGGAGCATAAATTTGAAAACAAAACAAAAAGAGAAAAGCAGGAAAATAAAAGGATGCGCCCAAATTTGGCACAAAATTTAAAGATTAATAGTTTCTCCATCTTTGGAAGCGATGATTGCTCCATTTACGACAGCATCTAAAATTTGAAAGGCAAACAAGGAAATTACACCAATCAATATTAAAGACTAAAGAATTTGAGAACGAGAAGACAATTAGTGGCTTTCATTTTTATCCTTTGCTGATTATGAAATAAACCGAAAAAAAAAAGAATGAAAAAATAAGATATTCATTCGGCTCCATTTTATTTGATTCTCTTGACAGTAACAAAGAGAAAAGAGATAATGGCGGATGGCTTCTAAGGGTGTTTGGGTCTTGTTTGCGTCTTTATAAGCAACATTAAAACTTTGTGGGTTATTTAATGCCTAATCATTCGCAACATGCAGCCATTATGTAGACACATGTTTTCGCTTGTTTAATACAAGAGTGATGTAGGAAAAGTGTTTACAAATGTAGTATCAATGGTTAAATAGGAGTTATCTCCCTTGCCCAGTACTTCTTTTTTTAAATAGACCCAAACCTCCCACTTCCATACTAACTCTACTAATAGTAGTTAGTCAAAAGTACTTGTTCTAGATATACGTGTCCAGTTATTTCTTCTCCTGTGATTATTAACATGTGTACCTTTGACAAGTAAATGCTATAAAAAATACCAAAATAAGCATAAATGTATCAAAACAACTTACCTTTAACTCCTTCCTCATTTTTACAACATATATTTAAGCTACATCAAAACTTTTAAAGCTCTGATAATGCAGAATAAAACATTTTTTTTTTATTTTGTTAAATTATTATCAGAGTTAACCCTAGTCATTTTGTTGGGAATTAATACAAAAAAAGCACTTAAGCTTAAAATTTCGTTCTCTTTTGTTTTATTTTCCTTTAGTCGAAGTTTTCAGTTAACCCTAACCCTAACCCTAACCCTAACCCCTTACTTGGGACTAATACTTGAACTCTATATGAGATACATAGATATTCGAATGTTCCATTAACATTCTATATCTCTCTTTATATTAGTAAAGAAATTGAGAACATAATTTTTCTATTCCCAATTTATCATTTTAATATGTTATAGTATACTTTTCTTGTGGTCACTGTGTCTTACTAGATTCCAGAACAAGAATTCATCTAATCTGGTGATGTATCCAGCTTCGTATTGCTTGAGGTAACATCACTTGGAGAAAGTGCACTATTCATCGTAAAACTAGTGTGAGGTTAGCCATACTGAGGATATCTTCTTTGGCCTGCTAATACCATGTGATTTTCAATATTTAATCAGAATTTACTTCCAGGGGAAAGTATTCTCCTGCCAGGTTTTTCTGATTAACCCCTGTACAGAGAAACCTTAGACACTCGGGGATAGTGTCTAGTAGCCATTCAAGTTCTCTTCAGTAGGAATTCAAGTTCTCTCTAGTATCATTCAAGTTCATTAATATATGGCAATTTATCTTTTATTTAAGTTAAATTTAGATCATTTCCCCTTATTGCCATCCGTTAAAGCAGCATTATTTTATCAAAATGTTATATAATATATATATCGGGTTACGCCGACATGCTGGAAATTGGAGTTGCTAGCAGGTTTGTTAGTGCAAAAAAACAGTTCAATGGGTTAAGTATGACGTATGTTAAAAAGGTTCAGTGATGACAACCGAAGGTTATTGAGTTTGTGTGAAAGAAAAACGATGCAAGAAAAAAGAAAAGAGATCTTTTGGTTCGCATGAAAGTTTTCGCAGTCAGTTTTCTGAGGTTGGACGAAGCGGGTGTCCTGGTTAGACACGAAGATGCGTTTAAGAAAGAAACGTGAGGATGTTTAAGTGGTCGACAATGCGATGCTTCCCACTCCGTTCACTCGTTAGACGAAATAAAGAAGCCATACTTGAAATCGGTGTTGTGTTTCTTCCTAAGATGTTTTTTCCAGTATCAACACGTGACGTCAAGAAAGCATCTCCAGAAAAGACCAGAAAAAAGGTATGACGACTTTATGGAAATACACACACTAGAAGAGACACGACCACATGTATAGAAATACATATATAGACGATCATGGTACACACAAGCCTAGACACTAAATAAGAGACTCATATACAAATACAGATATGAATAAGAAATAAGAAATAATAATCATCACTAGACAAAAATTCTCCTCCCACACAATATTACAAAAACAGAAATGTTTGTGAAAGTAAAAACATACAGAATTTTCTAATTTCAGTTGATTAGTTGTTACAAACTATAAATATATTCCCTGTCGACAAATGGGGGGAGTCGATCAGGCACATGTATACAGTGTAATGATGTATAGAAGTGAAACCTGGCCAACGTGTATTGAGGACATGTGTTGCATGGAGAGAAATGATATGAGAAATAGCTCCCATATTTACAAAACTGTTCAAGCGTTGTCTTAAGAAGAATTGCTTCCCAACACCCTGGGGTCCTGGATATGACCTTAAACTATATCCAATGGTGAGACGCCAGCTTGCGGACTGTGGGGAGTGTGGAGCCACCCTTTAATTGCCATTGCTCCCAGGTCCACTCTGACCCGGACTGGTAGTACTTGTTAGGGTCCCAACTATGGGTTAAATAGAAACCGACTTACAAACAAAAACAAATATACTCTATTAAAAAAATTGTTCTTCAAAATCACTGGATTCAGCATTAAATAACCTGAAAAGGGTTGATATGCCGTAAAACAAAAACAACCAACTAACCAACCAACACCCTGGAAAACCTCTTCAGTATGCCCGGTATTTAAAAATTCAGGTGATCGCTCATCTCCCTTTTAATACAGACCAATCAGTCTCCTGTGCGTCATAAGTTGCTGGAATCTGTGTTAAATAAAGAAGTAGTTGACCACACCTCATCACAAATAACCTCCTCAGTGACATGTAACATTGCTTCCGTTTTACTAGACCTACAGCAGATGTGCTAATAGTTGTATCATAGGATTAGCAAAGCTGTTGAAGGGCGCTTCTTTTCTAGGACAATTGCACTTGATATATAAAAGGGGTTTGATAGGGTATGGCATAAAGGTTTACTCCACAAAATCTTCAGCTATGGTATAGCTGGAAACGTCTTTTCAATTATTAAATCATTTCTCTCTGATAGATTCATAAGCTGTTGATGGTCAGAAATCAGAAGCTCAAAGTATCAATGCTAGAGTCCCTCAGGGTTCCATCCTCGGCCCAACTCTCTTCCTGACCTGCATAAATGATCTCCCAAGCCTCATCCTAGGATCATTTGTAGACATTTATGCTCCACGATACTACCATCTATGGAAACACTTCAAAGGCCGTAAATGACCAAGTTCTCTCTGATTCTCTCTCCTCTGATCTTGATCATGTGATGCAATAGGGAAAGAGGTGGCTGGTTACTTTTAATACATCTAAAACCAAGCTTTTATTTTTATATCATCAACGCTCTGATCCCCATCTGGCATCAATCGAAATGAGCGGCTCTTGTCTTGCGGGGGGGGGGGGCTCCATGTTTTGACAAGTTTCTAGTGCTGACCTTTACTTCTGATTTGAAATGGAACATGTACATCAAATCCGCAGCCAAGTATGCTGGAAAAATAGTGGGATCGTTCTACCGCTCCAGTAGATATATCGCTGCTAATGCACTTCTTTACCTGTATAAGAGCCAAGTACGCCCAAGGATGGAGTATTGTTGCCACATTTAGGCAGGAGCTGCTAGAAGCAACTTATCCTGTCTTGACAGAGTTCAAAATAGACTTTTTAGCCTAGTGAGGGATGCCCTTTTCTCTTACCTGAAACCTCTTTCCCACAGAAGAGACATTGCAAGCCTGTCTCTGCTTTATCATTATTTCCATGGCAAGTGCTCGTCTGAGCGCCAATCTATGGTCTCCCCCTGTCCTGCCTTTCACGAAAAACACTCGTCTAGCTTAAACCACTATCAATAATTTTTCCACTCTTTATCTGTGCCTAAACCTAAATGTGGATTCCATGCACAAAGCTTCTTTCTTAGAATTGTATGCCTGTGGAACTCTGTTCCATTTTCTTGCTTTCCAACTGACTACAATATGGCTGTCTTCAAGTCCAACATAAATAAATTCTTGATGAACCATCCCCTTAAGTAATTCAATTTGCCAAACTAGCAATTACTACAACATCTTTCCTTTGACCCCTGTACACCCATTAACCCTTATCCCCGAGTGGTCTCCAGGCCTTGATAAGTATTGATTCCATTACAAAATAGAAAAAAAAAGAAAAAAGTGTAATGTGAGTTTTAAAGACAGGCTTAAATCTAATGACTTCAGAGAAAGATTAAATCGGGAATGTATTAGGAGATGCGTGCTGAGCAGGAGACTTTGTTAGTTTGGTCACATTGAAAGAATGTTTTTAATCATTTTCCTATTTTCTGAATATATTTCACAGAACAGAAGTTGCGAATTTATCCCTGTTCTATCGTTATTTGCTTGGCAAGTGCTCAACTGAGCTTTTGTCTGCCCCACCCCTGTAGATTATTCACAACAAACACTTGTCTAGCTACAACAACTTTCAATAATTTCCATTACTCTCTGTTTGTGCTTAAAGTAAACGAAAAGTCCATGAGCAAAATTTCTACCATAGAACTACCCATCTGTTGAACACAATATCTTAGGGCTGCTTTCATGCTGACTATGATATGTTTGTTTTCAAATTTAATGTAAACAAGTTCTGGTGAGAAGAAAACAGCTGGTATGGAATTTCCATTAGATCCTCTATGTATAACATATTGCTAAGCAGGTTTGCAAGATTTAACAAAACCAAAACATTTCTTGATCAAAACAGGGAGTCTGTTAGAGTAAGACATGTTGGATAGGTGAGAGTTTGCACAAAGATCCCAGAGATATTTTTTTTCAGATGTGAAATAATCCAACAGAGAATAAAACCATTTATTTTAAATTAAAACAATAATTGTCTCCTTTAAAGAGAATAACTCATATCCCGACAAGAAACAAAGTTTAAATTAGATTAAGTCTTGTATGTCAAGGACTTTGAATCTGACAGATAGACGATAACATTGATTCTGATCATGTTAGAATTATGGAGATATAAATACCCTTCATTGCCAAAATAAACTAGTCTGATAGAAATAATGCTATCTAAAAATAAAAATATAGCTGATTTCTAATATTGAATTCTAACTATATCAGAAAAACCTTCTTGAATTACTCTTTAATTTTTGGACTACAACAAAAATTCAAGGTTTTTAAAGAAAAAATGAAAAGGCTATTAAAATCTGTTTCATACCCTCAATCTAATGATCGACAGAAGCAGCTGTTAAATCATCATTCATAACAACGTTTCAGCTGATGGAAGTCTGAACAATGGCAAGCCATATTTCAGTATCACAGCACTCCATTAACCTCAGTTCAGCACAAATCTTCACACACAGACAATTAAAGAACAATATTCCAGCTCATTATCAGTTGCTTAAGAAGTAGATTATATATGCTGATGAAAGGAAAAGAAACTTAAGCAAGCAGAAAAAGTCGGTGCTAGAGAAGTACAAGTCAAGCCAAAGAGTTCTCTCCCTTGTCTGTTGGTACCAATGTTGCATTGCATGGTCCTGATATAAAATTGGATTGCACTGGAAAAATAGTTGAAGTGCTGCCAAATCGAGTGTAGTAATGTTCAAATGTTTAATTTTAGTAGAGTCACATAAGGAAAGCAACGTTTTTGTATTGGTGTTCTGTATCTGGATGCAGTTTACCTTTTCCTTCCAGCATTATTGCATTGCAGGCACTGGTGTACCACCAATTTTTTATGTTGGTCAGAATGTTGATGTGAAAAGTACACATATTAAGCCAAATTCTGAAATACCATTGAGAAGTTGTTGTTCCACATCATTGAAATGCCAGTGACGTCACTAAATTGTGGCAAGAAAAAAATTTCTCTGAGGCATTAAAACTTTTTTGTTAAATGTTATTATATGAGGAATCTTTTTTAGTCAAAATCTGAGGCCATCAGAACTACATCTGTCTTTATGACTCACATTACATATTCATTGTATCATTCTCATATCATTTCTCTCCATGCAACACATATCTTCAACCCTCAACGACCAGGTTTCACTTCCATCCATAACACTGCATACACGTTCATGATAAACTCTTTCCTTGGTCAACAGTGGTAATGCTCTACTAGTAAGTTAATTGTAGAATTCTCTAATTTTTGCAATCATGCTAACATCTGCTTTATACTTGGTATCACTGAGGAAACAATGATTCCATCATAATTTTGATAAACAATAAGACAAATGCGATTTGATATTTTTTTATTAAATGATTTGGAACTAAAAATAATAAAATGCGGTTTGTATTTTGGTCAGTTTAAATTTAACATTTTTTTATGGTTGGCCTGCACGCCATTTTGAGTTGGAAAGATAACTTTAAGCCAAGTAAACTTAAAATTCGTAGTAAAGCTTTTCCCCTATGCAAAACCATTTTATACTTCCAAGTCTTCCATAGCTCGAGAGCACAGGTAGCACAAACGGTAAACTTCACTATCCGACTTGCACATTTTAGTTAAAATCTATTGAAAAATAGACATTTTGTTTTGAGAAATACAAAATTAAAATATGTAAACAATAGCGGGATGGGGCTCCCAGCTTTGCCCAATTGTAAAATACACTTAAATATGATATTTTGATTTGTCCAGATTTTGTATATATTATTCTAGAGTCGTGATTTCAAAAGTAAAAAAAAGTATTTGGATACTATCAGCTAGAATCGAAACTGACAGCAAAACTGTAGCATTCAAAGCTGGTGACGTTACCACTGTACCAATGTGACATGCATGTGAACTGATGAAAAATAAATTAATATGAATGTACAAATTTTATAACGATTTTTTTCAATTTGGACTCCTTTTTGACTCCTTAAAAAATATTTTAACCGGCTAGAGACCAATAAAGGAACAGTCCATAAAAAAACCAATAATTTGAGGCCCCTAGAGCCGCTCTGCAATTTTTAGTTTCAGAGGAGATAGAGTTTGAAAATATGGAGACAGACAGACAGACATAGTGGGTTTTATAAATTAGATTATGCAAAGTTATCTAACACGGCCCCCAAAACACAGACATTTTGGATAACTTTTTTTACACATTTAGAATTTACCTATCTGCATCTAACAGATGAATAAATATCCTTATAGTAATGATGTAAAATCAAATGAAAATACAAAATAAAAATGAAGAAAAAAACATCTTCAGTACATTAAGCAGCGATACTACTTGTTCTTCACGCAAAGTAAAAGAAAAAAAAATGTCAATGGCATGTTAGAACAGACATTGCATCATTTTTCACTACATAAGTTAATAAAGAGTTATGTCCCTTTAGATTCCTGATGCTACCAGATCAGGCTGTCTGAAGATACTGTTTTTTTTAAACCTTAATTAAATGTTTGAAGAACATAAAAAATTACATTAATGCATCAAATGACCCGAAAAGGGTTGATATGCCATAAAACAAAACAAACATACACTTTAAGTAAAATCATATTTCCCCTTTTCAAATAAAAGTAAAATTACTCCACGATTTCTTGATAGAAATTAGAGGTAGAATTGTTCCTCTTAATTCCAAAAACATTAATTAGTCTGATAGAAAACATCATCTCGGTCAAGAGCTAAAATCTTTCAAATGATTTCCAGCTAAAAATAGACTGCCAGAAAAGAAAGAAAACACGAGTATCGTATTTCCACATTCCAACTGGATATTATTAAATGCATGGTAAATCAATCAGCAGCAGTAACTAAAAATCTCAATCAATTAAAATGAAATACGATTAAAATTCAAAAGCATCTGATGTCGCTGTTAGCCAAAAATAAACTTGGCTTAAATAACCCCAAGAGGCAAACTTGTTGGCAATCCCCTCAATAAACATATAAAGAAATTTCAAAATGGACCTCCTTACTTTGTCAGTTCGGAATTTGGCATCTTGTTTTGAAGTCCAGACAACGCCAACATTGTTACTTTGGAACAAGATCTGGTGTATAATAACAACGTTAAGCCAAGCTATAATGAAATTGATAAAACAGTGGTTCAGGAAAGGCTAATAATGGATATGCTTCAAACACTTACAATCGATTGACCTTTACTCCTGATCTCAAATGGAATATGTACATCAAATATGTTGCCAAAGTTGCTGGAAATCCTTCTATCGATTCAGTAGATATCTACCTATATAAAAGCCAAGTATGTCCAAGGATGGAGTATTGCTGTCACATATGGGCAGGAGCTGCTAAGAAGATCTTATCTTGTCTTGACAGAGTTAAAAATAGACTTCGTAGCCTACTGGGGTATGCCCTTTTCTCTTACGCGCAACCTCTTTCTCAGAGAAGAGACGTTGTGAGCCTGTGTCTGTTTTATCGTTATTTTCATGGCAAGTGCTCGTCTGAGCTCCAATCTATGGTCGCCCCCCCCCGCCTCACCAAACATTCACGAGAAACACTCATTTGACTGAAAACAGTATCAATAATTTCCCCCACTCTTTATCTGTGCCTAAACCTAAACGTAGATTTCATGAGCAAAGCTTCTTTCTAAGAACTTCACACCTGTGGAACTCTCTTCCATTTACCTGCTTTCCAGCTGACTACAATAGGGTCGTCTTCAAGTCTAATGTAAACAAGTTCTTGATGAGACGTTCCCCTTAAGTAATCCAATTTACCAAATTTACACTTTTAACGATTACTATGATATTGTCCTTTTGACAACTGTACACTCTTTAACCCTTATCCTCGAGTGGCCTCTGGGCTTTGATAAGTGGTGATTCCCTTGTACAAAAAATCGATATAGAACCACTTTGCTAATACAACGCATTATTATAACTGCTTATATATGCTGATGTTGTACATTAGTCACATGGTCATAACAGCAGGTTTATATTGGATTTAAAAAAATGAACTTTTGTAAGATTAAGGCAAAAGACAAGCTAATATAAAAGCCATTTAGTTTTGATGAACTTGTAAAAATCAGCATTCGAAATTGGCAGCAAAGAATTTTTGGAAAATAATGGAAGAATCATATTTCCTTTACTTTGTACGAGGTCATCATTATTGAGCTTTGAAGGAAGATCAAATTAAACATTTTAACTTGAAAATGGTTTTTATTTCTCTATTATTTCAAAAAATTAAAAATAAGATTTCCATCTCAATAATGAGTCATCATTTATCAAGGTCAATAGGCAATGAAGGATAAGGGCTACTTACATGTTCGACAGCTTAATTATAATGAATACTATGCAATTTAAATCCCTATATATCACACAATCAAAACAAAATCCGACTCAGTAAATAGCAATTCTGATTCTTTATCAGAAACCTCGCTCATAGGATGTGAGACTAAAAGACAAATACGAAGTAGCAAGAGTTACAAGAGTATCGAAAGTAAACACAATGGCCACTCTTTACTTTCTATAAATTACTAGATTATCTGTGACCCGTTGGGTCAGTATATGTTGTAGCTAACTATGGAATACTTAGTATACAGAATTAATGTATAAAATATGATACTCCTGACGGGAAAAAATATTTTTAACAGATACATAAATGGATCAAAAAATATATATTGATTTTCGTTACATAACAAAAACGTTTGTATGAAAGTATATTCAAATGAAACAATATAGATAGATTTCTCTGAGTCGTTTCAACATTAAACCTAATTATACACCCAGTATATATGTATGTGTGATTATATTCGTTCGATTTCCTATACATAATGAAAAATTATTAATTGACGAATGTTTTACTGTTTTTTTTTTCGTTATGATAAGGTGCAGGGGACTAAGTAGTAAGACATCCGTTTGATGCACAGTTAGGAATTAATCCGGATTAGTCACTACAATACCACGTTACTCTATAAGTATGGCATAAAGCACTTATAAATCAACGGTTATAATTTGTTTATCTCTTGAGTAATTGCAGCCATATTTGTTCAAGGGGAATTAACTCCTCCTGTCCTATTGAATTCTGGAGCTTTATTTGCTTCATTCTTGTATACCTTTCTACTCCACTCATTTATTAGCATGTAAAATAAAGCTTATTCATAAAGATATTTCCTTTTTGCCATTCTGAATTTCCCTTAAAGCTAAATTGTAATTGATAATTAATAATGGCAACAGGAATCTGTACTTGAATTAGAGACACTATATCCAGTTTACAGAGAAAGATATACTAGAAAAAATGTCACTGCTTCAGCTCAGTTTAATTGTTTGAATCAGGCAAAAGCGAGTAGGCAAAACTAATTAAATATAGCATAAGACAAAATAATAAAACAAAATAATAAGACAAAATATTCTCAAATTAGTCGAATTCAATATATTTCGCTCCTCTGTGCATCGAACGGATACCATAATACTTAGTTTGCTGCACCTTTTCATAACAAAAACAAAACAAATAATAAAACAGTTGTCAATTAATAATTTTTCATTGTGTATATGAAATCGAGTGAAGATAATCACACACACATATACTAGGTGTATAATTAGGTTTAATATTGAAACGACTCAGAAAAATTCATCTATATTTTTTCTTTCATTTTAATATACTTTCACACAAATGTTTCTGTTATGTAACGAAAATAAATATATATTTTTTGATCCGTTGATGTAATTGTTAAAAATATTTTCTTTTTGTCAAGAGTATCTCGTTTATACATTAATTCTGTATACTCAGTATTCCATAGTTAGCTATAACATATACTGACCCAACGGGTCACGGGTAATGTAGTAAGAAGTGGCCATTGTGTTTACTTTCGATACTCTTGTAAGTCTTGTTTACTCCGTATTTGTCTTTAGTCTTCACGTTCCACGAGCGAGGTTTCTGACAAAGAGTTAGAATTGCTATTTACTGAATCGGCTTTTGTTTTGATTGTGTGGTATATAGGGATTTAAATTGCACGGCTAATCTAGTAATTTACAGAATGTAAAAAGTATTTATTTTCGATACTCTTGTGAATCTTGCTTACTCCGTATTTGATTTACTTTGTCTATTTACAATAACGGCAAAGAGTTTTCCTCTCTTTCTTTGTGCACCTAAAACGAAACTGAACTTCCCTGGACAGAGTTTCTTTCCAAGAACTTCCCATCTATGAAACACAAAACCGCAGAGCTGCTTCTCAGCTGACTGCAACATGGTCGTTTTTTTAAGTTAAATGTCAGCAACTGCCGTCCTGGACATTTACATTTCTGCTCATCTCATCCATTGTTCCCAATCCTCTCGTAATATTGTTTATCATTCAACTGACAATCTCATTAACCCTTATCCTCGAGTGGCCTTTGGACCTTGATAAGTGGTGACTCATTAGTATACAAAAATAAAGAAGGCAGTGACCCCATTCAAAGCAACCGGCGTACATGCAAATTTCATTCCCCATAAAAACTATTTATTTTTCAACATTTAATAAAACTTTGTTGTTGAACTTCATGTAAGAATTAATTGTCGAAAGTTTAAACCTTTGTTAATCTCTTCATCATACGACATGTCAGTTTCATTGCATATATATTAACTCTATTTTTTTTTCTTTAGTTTTTGTACAACATATTATTTTCTAAATACCATATTATTTTTGAGCAAAATTACTTTCAAAGATTGACTTGATTTTAGAGGAAAAGCATTTATTCATGCTATGAAAGCGTAAGTTGGCGATAAGGATTTCTTACCAACAAAGTATTGGTTTGAATCTATATAATTATAAAATTCCGTGGAACGTCCGACAGCCCTTGTTTGCATCTTGTCTATCAAAAACATTGTTGCCATGGAAACCAGCTTGTATTCAATAAAATTCACTCCCTTTTCCACAGTGCAACAATATTAACTACAAACAAACGTCAGTTTTTGCTTAACTTGTAATCGTTTCAATCATGAAATTATGTTTTTTGTGTTTGGATTTCGGTTTCGATTCTAGCTGATGTCATTCAAATTATTATTATTTTTTTTTTACTTTTGAAATTATGACTATATATAGGGTACAATATAATATGAAATGATTGACTCTATAGTAATAAACACGAAATCTGCAAAAATCAAAATATCATATCAAAGCGTATTTTACGACGGGGCAACGACAGGTGCCCCTGCTAGCAATAGATAAAACTAATTGCATCCTTCCACTCCACATTTTCACATTATACTGGAAACTGAGACATCATTGTTGCCAATATACATCGGACAACAATATTTGAAAGACATTTCTAAAAAAAATATGAGCACCAATAGGCCAAATTAAAAAAGGTTTCTTCAATAATATTGTCTTATACTTAGACAAAGACAAAGTCTTTTCTAACCGTTAGTTCCCAAATTTTCATACTTTTATTTCATTATCAAAAATCTTTTCGAACTATGATATTATTTGATAGTAAAATTACTTTCAAAGATTTACTGAGGATAGTTATACTATATAAAAATTTTGATTGATTATATGAACTTTTTCGCCCCCCCCCCAAAAAAATGTTTTTGAATAATAGATGAAATCCTTCCACTCTAGATTTTCATATGTTATGCTTAAAACTGAGACATCTGTGCTATCAATATACATCAGACAGTATGTGTAATATTTAAAAGACACTTCAATATTTATAACTAAATTATCACTGAAAAATATAGATGTTACTGAAATATGGTTATTTATCCTTCTGACCCTAAGAAAAAAAGAACTATGGGTGCTAATGTGTTAACTTCAAAAGATGTTATTACATAATAACTTTTTTGAAAGGTTTTTTTATTCTTATGAGATATGTGTACGTTATTAAACTTATGAACTTGATATTTGGTAAGAATAATCCCTACATCTGCTGATTCCTATAAGAAAGTCATGTTTATCTTTTTTAGATGAATTCAGCGTCACTTTATCATTGGTTTTGTTTGTCCATTGTCCACATTAAATACAGAAAGCGAATTCATGTGTATAATCATATATAAGACGATCTTAGGCAGAACACCGACCATCAGGATTGAACCTATAATGCTAGGTTGTAGGACTGTAAAGTCATAGTAGTTTCCTTCAGTCTTGACAAAATATGGATGCCCAATATAAGGGTGCTTGCACGCAGAATTTTTGTGGCAAGAGTTGTGCAATCTACACCCACACGTCTCCAAAGTCGGCATTGTTAAATAACAGTGGCAGGTGGAGGTTCTGGACAACTGGAAACAATGTCGAGATAAGTGGAGAGCACATATAGCACCTAGAATTCCCAAATGGTTGCCCATCTGATATTAGCCAGGCTCAACGTTGCTAAAACTTCAGTGATCTGACAAGAACCGGCGTATCAAAGTGATTATGTCGTATATATTGCAAAGTCATAGAACGACGAAGACTAACAGCCAGACTAAATCCGTGTTGTCAGTATATATCAGACAGTAGGTATAATATTTGAACCACACTCCAATCTTTATGACTAAACTACAAATATCACTGAAAAATACAAATGTTGCTGGAATATAATTGTTGTCCTAAAAAAAGAACCAAATTTGTTCATAGGTTAAGGATTCATAATTCATATTAAGTTAGTTGCCGGGGATTACTCCTTCCCTTTACACATTCGTATTTGTCTCAAAAGTATCAGTTTAAATCCGATTTATTTAATGGAAATCGCTCCAGACAAAGCATGAAGCAACTTGATGTAAGTAGCTAAAAATATATATATTACTTCAATGTCAAAAATATTCCAACGATAAGAGTTAGCTGGAATGGATTCTGGCATAGAAAACAGAAATTTTTCCTCTTTTGAATAATAAAATGGAGTGGGCTGGATTTGAACACACCAAGCTAATTCTACTGTATATGGCAGTTATAATTCTACCCATGCTCTAAATTACACAATAATTGAGGATAATAATGACAAGCCATTTAATTTTAATCGTAATTTCACGGAAAAGCGTAAAAATTACGAGAAATAATAAAAAAAAAATGATGTCAATTAATTAGAACAATTGTTAAGAAAAAATAGCGCAGACAAATGGAGTTAATTTTGATTAGTCGAGATTTTTGTTAAGGGGGCTAAGGTTATTGAGAACGAAAAATGTATTTGGCCAAAGAAGCAAGGA
>NC_136487.1:34296365-34346365 GCF_053919585.1 Euprymna scolopes
GCTTTGGTTTTGATACCCGCAAATTCAACCCAAATTTATAACCCTTCCTTTTCATAACCTATCATACTTTCATAAATCAGAGTCCATTTTCTGTAGATTGTTTTTGAACCCAGTCAACGACGGGTACTTTTGCTAGTATATATATATATATATATATATATATATATATATAATGATGAAATTTATATCATAAAATTCTCCAAGGAAACAATGGAATATCTACATTACTCTCTATGTAACGAATAACTATGTGCTCCACCTCTAAATGACCCATAGAGACAGAACCCCCTTAAAACGTCAACAACTGCCATAACAGTATTAAATTCACGATTGAACACTCAACCACGCACATCACATTTTTAGACGTTCTGGTTAACATTTCAAATAATTATATCACTACATCTCTACACACAAAACCTACCGATGGACACAATTACCTACATTTTGAAAGTTGCCATCCAATCACAACAAAAATGTCAGTTGTACACAGTCAATGCCTGCGCATTAAAAGTATATGTAAAGAACCATCTGATTATGACGCACAGATAGGCATTTTAATCAACCACTTTCTTCGCAGAAACTATCCATTTAAAACAATAAAAGAAGCCATCAACAGAGCGTTGCACATTAGCAGACATAATCTACTAACATAAAAAAAACAACAGAACATCCACATGAATACCTATAGTATTTCACTTCAATAATAACACCAAACATTTATACAACCCTATGAAACAGATGTTCAAACAACTACAACAGGACCCCACGCTCAACACAATGTACAATAAACCCTCCGTTTGTGCCAAATGACAGCTCCCCAACTTACATTTTTTTACTCACATCCATTCGGATTAACCGCACACTCACATCTCAAGGAAACAAACCTTGCAATAAGCCCAGATGTCTAATATGTACACATATTAACACCAACAGCGCATTCACTTGTCCAGGCACCAACATCCATCTCAAACTCCCCCGCTCTAAACTGCAATATCTCAAATGTAATATATCTGTTATACTGCACCGAATGCACAAAAGGCAATTACGTGGGGGAAACAGGCCTGGAGTTCCGCCTACGCCTTAGTAACCACAAACATACCATTAGAGATAAATCTACACAGCATCTAGTGACTATCCACTATAATTTACCTAACCACATAATAGACAACATCAGATACATCCTCGTGGCATCCAATTTTATTACATAACATCCGAGACAAAAATATGAAAAAAAAACTATTTCTAAAACTCAACACATACACTTCAGGCCTTAACAAAAACCTGGGACTACTCAATGACTACAATTTCTATAACAACAAACATTTTCCATAAACTTTTTTCTTAGGACTGAAATGCACGGTGAGATGGGGTAAACCTTTTATTTGATTTTTTCCTCTCTTACTAACTCTTTCTGAAACTTTGACATTTTCCCTAATTTTTTTTTCTTCTTTATATTCTCACACACATTGGTCTATGTATGTGTATGTGTGTGCGTATTATGTACGCATATATGTACGTATTTATGCAAGCGTATGTGTATATGTACATGAATGTGTATGAATGCATATATGTGTATATATATGTATGTGTATGTATATATATATATATATATATAAATATATATATATATATATATTTGTTTACAAACAGGCGATTTGAGCACTATAAAAGTGGTGGCGGGTGTCCATTTAAATAGACATTCTGACGAGTTTTTTATGGGCGTCGCCTTCGTGGTCGAATGTGAGAACTGCCGACTGTCAACACGACGGTCCTAGGTTCAATCCTTGGCTAGGGAGCGATGCTAGTCTAGCGGCACTGATGAGTTGTGATACAACGAAACAGGACTGTATGTCGATGACTACAAATATATATATATATATATATATATATATATATATATATATATATATATATACGGCATAATCGCGTTGACACACCGGCTCTCGTCAGATCACCGAAGTTAAGCAACGTTGAGTCTGGTTAGTATCAGATGGGTGACCATTTGAAAATTCTAAGCGCTGTATATGCTCTCCGCTTATCTCGACATTTATTTCCAGTTGTCCTGTACTTAACTTGCCACTGGTATTTAACAATGTTGTCTCAGGAGAGATGTGGTTTGAGATTGCGCATCTCCTGCCAAAAAAATTTCACACGCAAGCAACCCTTCGTGGATATCCATAATCTGTCCAAGACTGAAGAAGCCTGCTTGATATATGTATGTATGTGTGGATATATGTATATATTTGTGCATACATATGTGTGTGTGTTTTTTCAAAACATTTTCTTTAAGTGTTAATTTTCTTCATATTACCGTATATGTATTTCTCGCACACCTATACCTCTTTTCCCGTCCCTCTCTCTCTCTCCCTCTCTCCCTACATTCGCTAATGTAGACTTGTGTATATATGTATAGCTGTCTCTACGTGTAAGTATATGCGCAAACATTTATGTATGTGCATGTGTATTTGTTAGTTTCTGTATATATGTATACATTCGTGGGTGTATGTGTGTATATATACATATATATCTATACATTTGTACACGTGAATATTTATTTGTATACGTATGTGTATGTACATATTAATATATAAATAAATACACGGGTGTAGTTAATAATGCGAGGTTAGGTAGACGCATTGTAAGATATGTTTAAAATACATGTTGTTGGTTTAATATTTAGGGGCCTGCATTGATTTGCTTTGCTTATTGGATAGGAATTAAGTTATAGTGTCTAGAAAAAAAAATTATAAGGATCTAGATAGAAGTAAGGATGAAGATACGAATAGAGATAGAATAAATGAATAGATTGAGAGATTAAAAAAAAAAATTTTAAAAGGGGGGTATCAAGGTTAAGGTTAAAGATTATGAGGGTGGTGATTAAGTTATAATGAGTCAGGGGTTCTTGTAGTTCCCTTAAGTTCATACATATATGGGGTGGGCTCCCAACATGGTGCTTTGGGCAGTGGTTATGCCTAACTTTATTTTCAGTGTCAAATGTATTGTGGATATAGGCACATATATACATACAAACACATACATGAATATAAACTCCCCCTTATTATCTCTTAACCTCCCCCTTTTTTTCTCGTATTTCCTCTAAAACACTTCTTCCAAATGCTAATAACCATTTCTGTAAGGTCTGACGAGGCTGTTGGATCTTTAACATGGTCAAACATCCGAAACATATGTAACCAAACAGATAAAACGGTAATAAAAAATTAAAACATATATATATATATATATATATATATATATATATATATTAGTAATAAGACTGATGGTTCTGAATTTTGGAGATGAGGATTGACTATTATTTGTATGATTTGGATTCATCAGATTACTGATTTTCACAACGTTTCGGCCAATGTAACCTCCGACTTTCTTCACGTCTATCTGTCAAACTCGGGAATTTGGACAGAATTTCGAGTGGAATTCTTTATTTACTTCACGGAGGTAGCATGCTCTTGTTTCCTCAGCCATGACTGGATAGACGTCTTAAATAATTCGCAATTGTATTTTTCGGTTACTCACATTGACTTTTAGGAGAATATCACTTTTTACAATTAATTTCCCCAAGTACTCTAACCACTGCGCCGCCTCGGGTCATTGGAATGGGAATACACACTACTAAAGCCTGATTCTCGCAGCTGGTGAATTTCAAAAATGCAATCTGGGCGTGATGACACTTTAAAAGAACGCTATACTATAAAATTTTGTTTTACTTAGGAAGAAATGTCACAGAAACGTCTGGAATTCTTCAGACTGCTTTTGGACCAACTTGCATGAATTGAGCATCAGTTTTTGAGTGGTATAAGAGATTCAAGGAAGGCAGGGAGTCTGTGAGGGATGATGAGCGGTGTGGGAGGAGTAAGGAGGTAAGGACACTAGAGTTGATTGGCCAAATAAAGACTTTCATGGATCAGGACCGTCGCGTGTCTATAGAAATAATAAGTACACAGTTTGATGTCAATATGGGAATTGTACACACAATTATTTGTAAGGAACTGAAGATACAGAAGATTTGTGTGAAGTTTGTCCCAAGGGAGCTCCATCCTTGTCACAGAATATTTGACTAAGTTGGGCATTAAGACAGTTCCTCACCCACCCTATAGTCCAGACCTTGCTCCCTATTACTTTTGGTTATTCCCTAAACCCAAGAAAAGCCTTAGAATATATCGCTATGAGATAATTGAGGCTGTGACGAGGGTCATTGACACGCTCACACAAGAGGACTTCCATGGAACCTTCCAAAAGTTGTTGGAGCAGTAGAACAAGTGCATTGCAGCCAGAGGAGATTACTTCGAAAGGGACTAAAATTTCATGTGTGTACTATCAATAAAAGTCTCACAGGAAAAAACTCTTAAAACTTATTGAAGGCGCCTCATAGATATTCATTACATACAAGGTAATGCCGAGATCTAAGACTTTCCATTGTTTACTCGGGAGAATTTTATATATATGATATGAATTTTATCATGATATAATGTTTTTGAAGCTTTTAAGTAAGTTCTGCCTCCATGGCTTCCTTATGTTAAGAGGGCACTTAGAGATTTGAGGTGCTTCCATTATCTTCCACAGGAAGTTTTATACATATGATTTAAATTTAATAAAAATAGGATATATTCAACATATAAAACGGTTATGCCCTCATATTCAGCTTGAAGGTGCATTTATAGGTTTCGGAATATTTCCTTTGCCTTTCTTGGTAAATTTTAGATAAGAATACAATTTTAGATTTTATGTAGATTGTATCTTTATTTCTTTGGATAACACACAAACATACAGACATTGAATTTTATATTTTTTCTTCAGGAGGTCAGATTTTTGAATATGGTTAGTCAAGATTTCGTTTGATGTCTCCAAACTTTCAATAGTGGTCGCAAAATAATAGTAACTTCCTTTGGACAATAGACCATAGCGAGGCTTTTAAACCTCTTCTTTTTATTTACTTGCTGCTAGAGATAGCAGGCCAGAATCTTTTTTATCAAGGCTGAGATAGGAAGGTATACATAATTGTTTACCTCTTCCTGCCTCGTGTATAAATGGGTAGAGGGACCCTTTTTATCTTGGGTGCTGGTCATGTGTTTATTCATATTTTTTATTAGTTCTCTTTTTGTCAACGTCATAATCACCTTGTTCCTCTTAAATCACCAAAGTTAAGCAACGTTAAACCTGGTCAGTACTAAAATGGATGACCATTGGAGAATTTCAGATGCTGCACGTGCTCTCAGCTTATCTCAGCGTCCTGGACTTCTCCTTGCCACTGTACACAACTAATGCTGAGTCAGGAGAGATATGGTTGGAGATAGTGAAACCCTTGCCTCACAATTATACGCGCAGCTACGCTTACATCCATTGTCGCTTGAGATTGAATGGAAACATCGATTGTCAACGGCTTTTTCTTTGTTATTAAAACTGCCGTCTATTAATACATTATTTAATCTGAAAAAAGGGCTTGATGGTTCGAGAAGACAGCACACCATTTTTTTTTTTCATATTTGGTCAGGGTTTACTTCAAATGTCAAGATCTCTGAAAAACCCATCCAGAGAGAAACTGAAGTCACTAGTTTGCATTCAAGTTCCCTCCAATACGCATTCAACATCTATATATATATATATATATATATATATATATATATATATATATATATATATATATATATTCGTGTAAAAGACAAAATTGCTTGTCAGTCTGTTCGATTTTCACCCCTTTTTTATTCTAAAGTACATTTAAAATTCATTGTAATGTTTGCAGTACTTGAAATAAGAATCTCTTCAAAAACAGGTTCCCTTGATGATCATCTTGTGCCTTAGCGCCGTGAGGGAGTCACAGTCATACTGAGCAAAATCCGGTGAATAGGGAGGATTTTCCAGTATTATGTTCTTTTTATTTTATTGCTCAGTGTTTATCTGTTATTTCTCAATGTCTGTAGCTAAACGATCGGGGAAACGAGGAGCTGTAAACAAAAGTATGTGGGATGGATGTATTTGTTGATGACATCTCGCTCTATTTCCACTCAATTCGAGTGCACAAACAAGCAAGACAATGGCTGAATTCATAGAAAATGATCAATAGCCTATAGTAGAGTGAGGCCAAAAATGGGTGGTCAGATTTAATGCTATCATGACAAAGCTCTTTTAACAATTATAAGAAACATTTCCTAGCACAAATTATCATACCCAATAGCACTTTTTCTGAAGGTTCAACGTTTAAAGTTCTCAGCCTGACATTTTCAGGTAACATGAAGTAGTGTAAGTATACAGAAGATGTTGCTAAGTCTGCAGCAAAGAAAGTAAACTCCCTCTATTGGGCTAGAAATTTTTCACATCTGCCAGTAACCTATATCTTTATAAAGCTACCATTTGCCCGTGCATGGGTTATTCTTGTCACATCTATGCTGGTAAAGCAATCACTACTCTCTCTCTGTTAAATAAAGTGCAAAATGTATTTCTAAACTAATAGGTTCTGCTCTGTCTTCCAAATTCCAGCGTCTCTTGCATTTCTGCAGTGCTGCCTTTCTATGTTTGTTTTATAAATACTTCCATGGGATGAGCTCCAGTGTACTTTTGGCATTTGTATGCCCTCAACGTAAATACCCTGACCCACGTGACTCGCAACCAAATCACGCGTTCACTGTAGAGATTTACTACTCTGGTAACTTCTTTTCTTAGACTGCTTGCTTTAGTAATTCACTTCCTGTTCCCCACTTATCCGATAAGACCAATATGCAGATATTTAAATGTAATGCAAACAAACATCTTACAGCCTAACAACACACCCAGGTACCCCCCCCTATAAATTTAGTCTGTCATATTAGCCCATCACACATTACTGGAATTATGCCTTTGGAGCAAACAAAAAAGAAAGTGGGGTCTCCATTTGGAATATTATAAGAAACTTTTTTTTTTTACATCTTTTAAAGAAATCACCACTTATCAAGGCCCAGAGGCCACTCGAGGATGAGGTTTAAATGGTGTACAGTTGTCAAAAGGACAATATCATAGTAATCATTAGAAGTGTAAATTTGGTAAATTGGATTACTTAAGGGGAACGGCTCATCAAGAACTTGTTTACATTAGACTTGAAGACGGCCATATTGTAGTCAGCTGGAAAGCGGGCAAATGGAAGAGAGTTCCACAGGTGCGCAGTTCTTAGAAAGAAGCTTTGCTCATGAAATCTACGTTTAGATTTAGGCACAGATAAAGAGTGGGGGAAATTATTGATAGTGTTTTCAAATAGACAAGTGTTTTTTATGAATGTTTGGCCAAGGGGGAGCATAGATTGGGCTCAGACGAGCACTTGCCATGAAAATAACGGTAAAGCAGAGATGGGCTTGCAACATCTCTTCTGTGAGAAAGAGGTTGCAGGAAAGAGAAAAGGGTATCCCCTACTAGGCTACGAAGTCTATTTTGAACTGTGTCAAGGCAGAATAAGATATTTCTAGCAGCTCCTTCCTAGATGTGGCAACAAAACTCCATCCTTGGATGTACCTGACTCTTATATAGGTAGAGAATTGTATTAGCAGGTAGATATCTACTGAATCGATAGAAGAATCCCATCATTTTTGCAGACACCTTGGCAACAGATTTGATGTATGTGTTCCATTTCAGATTAGACTTAAAGGTTTAGCCCAGAAGCTTGTCAAAACATGGAGCCTCCCCAAGACGACAGCCATTCATTTCAATTGATGCCAGATGGGGATCAGAACGTTGATAATGTAAAGATAGAAGTTTGGTTTTAGATGCATTAAAATTAATCAGACACTTTTTTCCCTATTGTACCACATGCTCAAGATCAGAGGAGAGAGAATCAGAGAGAACTTGGTCGTTTACAGTCTTTGATGTGCTGCCATAGATGGTAGTGTCATCAGCATAAATGTCTATGAATGATCTAAGGATGTGATTTAGAAGATTATTGATATAGATCAGAAAGAGAGTTGAACCAAGGATGGACCCCCTGATGGACTTATGCATTAATACTATGAGCTTCTGATTTCTGTCTGTCAATCACTACTCTTATGAACCTGTCAGAGAGAAATGATTTAACAATCGAAAAAACATTTCCAGCTATACCATAACTGGAGATCTTGTGAAGTAGACCTTTATGCCATACCATATCAAAGGCCTTTGGTATGTCAAGAGCAATTGCCATAGAAAGGAATTCTGTCGAGAGATTCGCTAATCCTATGAGATATAAGTGTAAGCATATCTGCTGTAGATCTAGCAGAATGGAAATCATATTGCATGTCAATGTAAGAAGGTTAGTTTTGCAGAGGAGGTTGACTACTTTTCTATTTAACACAGATTCCAGCAACTTACTCATGATGCACAGGAGACTTAGAGGGAGATGACTGATCACCTGAATTCTTAAATACGGAACATACTGATGAGGTGTTCCAGGGTGTTGGGAAGCAAATCTCCTTAAAACAATGCTTAAACATCTGTTTAAGTATGGGAACTAGTTCCGGTTTTAAGCTTTTTCAGACCTATAGATGGAATGCTGTCAGGGCCATTTGCTTTACTGGAATCAAGGATTTTGATTAGCTTGCCAACATCACACACAGATATTTGTGTCACATGGCATGTTTTCTGATACAGGAGGAAATACAGGGGGTTGGAGGCTTGGTCGTAAAGGATAGAATAAGATACAAAGTTCTTGGCAAAGGGTTTGGCTTTGTCTGATGCTGATGATCAAGTCCATTGATAATAGTTGGGATAGAGCCCATGCTTCTGTTCAGGATCCTGTTTGTTATTTGCCAAAACTGGTTGGAACCAAGCCGCTGCTCGGCCACTTTGGACTTGATGGACTGAACATACAATTCTCTTTCGTTCTTCATTACTCTTGTACAGTGATTGCTGAAAGCAGCTTTAGTCTCAGTACATCTGTTAAGTTGGAAAGAATGGAAAAAATGATCTCTGTGCGCAATGGCAGCAACACATTTCAGAGAGAACCATAGCTGGCTGTTAGGTTTTTGCTGGAATTTTTTCGAGGGTATGAAACGGTCTATACATACAATTAACCATTCTGTCAGGTCTGATACTATAGAGGACACATTCTTTTTAAACATGGAACGCAGAGGTAAATCAAATATAAATGTGTGGAAACTATCCCAGTCAGCCATAGAGTATTAATATACTGGATGATAGAGAGGTACATCTGAGGACTTATTACATTACGTTTTTATTTTAACTGATACAACAGAGTGGTCGGAAAATCCCAGTGGAGACAGAACAGAAGATGACCATAGCTTAGGGCAAGGTGTGAGGAAAAGATCTCGGAGACTTACATACTGATCGTCATTTTGTTCAAGCTAGGGATGGTAATCCTACCGAATTCCAGATATTCACCTGCTATCTCATATATTCTAATCAAGAGATCTTTTTCAGATTCCAACTGTGCCTTCAAGTGCAATTGTTTGAATCTCTCTTGCACTTGGTTTCCCGGGTATATTTGTGCAGTAGTTTTTGAAATTCTTTTTCATGAGTCCAGTTGCTTCTATAATTACTGAAATGATAGAGATCTTCCTAAGATTTCAGTTTCTTCTCATGTCTTTCATAAAACTTTAATATTTTCTTCTTGTCCCATATCACTATGTCAAGTTAAACAGCTCCATTTTCTAAGTACAGAGCTGAGGAATTGCATAGTCATAATACATCATGTATGACTTATTTCCAACTTTCTGGTATATGTTCCCAGAACTTTCTGCTGCTTTCGATATTCAACTTTTTACAAATCGTCCAGTGGATGGTTGGTTGTTTTTGTTTTATGGCATATCAACCCTTTTCAGGTTATTTAGTGCCGAATCCAAAGATTTAAGAAAAAAATTTTTAATAAAATATGTTTGTTGTTTTCAAGGCGGTTTCTATTTAACCCATGATTGGGACCCTGACAGGTACTACCACTTCGGGTCAGAGTGGACCTGGGAGCAATGGCAATTAAAGACTGGCTCCACACTCCTCAAAGCCTGCAAGCTGGAGTCTCACCACTGGATATAGTTTAAGGTCATATCCAGGACCCGTCCAGTGCAGGTATTTACACACTTCATTGTGATGCGTTGTAAAGTACCCGTCCCCTGACAGATCCTTACAGCTGAATGTCAGGTGACTCACTCTCTCTACTTCCGAATTGCAGAACCTGCACTTGTTGTCATTGCTGAGACCAACAAGTGCAGGTTCTGCCACACAGAAATATTTAAATAGAATCTATATTATTATTAATTAAAAAAAATATACACCAATAAAACTAATTAATCGATAAATATTTTGGAAAATATTAAAAACTTGAAGCATAAGAAGTTCTACTATAATCACATCATTTTGCACTAAATAACCCGAAAAGTGTTAATCTTTATATATAAAAGAAAGTTGTTTGTCTCTGTGTCCAGGTAAAACTGAAAAACTGCACAAAACACACCTCAAAAGCTGTTGTATTCTTTTTCAGCGTTGTCTCAGGAAAATATAGGCACATTTTATTTTGAATATTCAACAGAATTACTGAAAGGGGTCGACATTTATTTTTATGTTATGCCGTAATAATTCATCAGCATTTTTCCTGCTTCAATTGCGATGTGCCTTGTTTGAATTAAAGTAAAGACAAAATGTTAATATGTAATCGTTAACGATATTTTCCAGTTGCCAAAGAAAGCGAGAGAGGGGTGTGTAGAGAGACAGAGAGGAAAAGAAAGAGGGGGTAAAGATGTAAGGGGATAAAGGTAGAAATGGGGGGATAGAGAAAAGAGAGATATTTTACACACATTTTAACTCTTCATAGAGAGCAACGGCATGTATTCATGCTAGTATGCTAATATATCCTGGAAAGTGATATATTTGTTTGAAGTAACTGAGTGGTCTTGGCTACGGTAGTCAAGTAATACAATCTAGTACATTGTCTTTAGAAACGGGTGCTCGTAATTGTAGCCGGTAATACATTTAAGCATTAGTCTTTCAACGTCTCTCCCAATCTGCTATACCAGTCCGTATTTATGGCTTACACTAGCCAATCACATTCTTGTGTAGAGGAACCCGGGTGTATTCATATTCATTACACCATCTTCTTTAATATAAATCTCACCTGTCTGTTTAAATGTATGTATGTATGTATGTATGCCTCGCAAAAACTTTCGACAGTAGCAACGGATTTTCACGAGATTGGTATCATTTTGAAGTTCGACCCTTCGGACGACAAATATCGAAAAATTGGCCAAAAACATTAATTCCTTCATCTTCACCTGGGCACTTTTCTACGGTGAGGGGTCGCTTTTTCCGCCGATATTTTCGAAAGTCATCGCCTCTTTCCGATTGTCTAGCCTTAATTTAAACCTACGTCACTTCCGGTTTGGCGATGGGCGCAACAGCTAACGCGTCATGTTTTTTATTCACTTTCTTTTCCTCCTTCAAGCCTACCTTCCTACTACCTTTTATATTTTTTGCTCTCGCAATTTTCCTTCTTTTTTTTTTTTGCTCAACCAACACCCTTACACACGCCTCCACTTTCTTTTCCGCCTTCGCGTCACGGGTTCGAGCCTACCTGCCTAGTACAACTTTTTTATTTCAACACACACCTACAAACACCCGGGCAACGCCGGCCACTCAGGCTAGTATGTCATAAAACAAACAACTGAATCTTCTTTCTGTACCTTTAACAGCACACAACATATCCAGTCTCGCTATTTTTCAGACTAACATTCGTATATACATAAGATATGTGCATATTCAAAAATACATATTCAAAATATTTGTTTGTAAAAAAAAAAGTAGAAAATCTTAGCCAGAAATAAATCTGGAAATAAAATCTCTAAATAAATAATGGCGTGTGTTGTTTTTTTTTTTGTTTTTTTTTTTTTTCCAGAATAATGCAAATTATTTTTGAAAAAGCCAACCAAAAATAACTGCTTGCGCAAATAAATGTGTATCCGAACGATAAACAACAAACATTTCTTATGCGTTTAAGTGCATCAATGAAGAAATAAAACAACTTGAATTATATTAAATAAATAAATTAAGGCCAGAATCTCAAAGAAAATATGCAAGACATTTATCAAAAACAAGTCTTTGTTTATTTATTTATTTTTATTTATTTTATTTATTTATTTATTTTTTTGCTTGTACTTAATCACATTATACTTGAAGAATTCACCGATGAAAGCTTACAGCTTCGTTTTTGACAAGTTGCAAAAATAATGTTTGCGATGAAAAAAATAAACAAAGATCTTTTAAAGAAAGAAAACAAGATGGCTTTTTTGGCATATTGAGTAAAAACGAAAGCAGCCAGAAAACTTGAACATGTTATCTATCTACATATCATTCATCCCTCAATTTCTTTATCTATCTATCTGTCTATCTATCTATCTATCTATCTATTTTTTTTAAATTTCTTATCATTTTGTTCTAGCTGGGGACGGAGTATCCTTCTGGATGCGAGACATTCACCAGCTTTCTCCTATATTCCAGCCGAGAGATCTTTTTGAGATTCTAACCACCCCCTTGTGCAATTGTTTGAATCTCTCTTGCACTTGATTTACCGGATATATTTTCCAGTTAGTTCTATTCATTTGTATGTAGTATCCATTTTAAATAATTTTCAAATCATATTCCAAATAAAGAGTATACTCAAAGTTATTAAAGTAGTTTACACTTGTGCCAAGGCCATATTTATTTTTAGTTATATAATACAACATAAAATTTGTACAATAACTCTTTTCAAGGCGATATTAACGAAGGTAAATCATTAAAAATAAATAAAATAAATCATTACAAAATGTGTGTATATACTCAGCTCTATCTAAATATATATTGAGTTGTCAGTATGTTCTGTTCGGATTTAAATTCTTTATAATTTAATAGTAAATGGGAATATCTAATGCACCAAAATAATATTTATATATTATCCGGATTATATATCATCTTTACAAGTTATTTTGTCAGCTTTTCTATGTTAAACCTAATAAAACGATATTTGATTTTGACTAGAAATTTCTTTTTTTTATCTTTGTAGTATGTATTTGACACTAAAACAGTGTACTCACTTCAGATTCAGGGCAAAAGGATTATTATATTGGAGACAGTTTTCAAATCGCAAAATGTAACAAAGAAAATTCCTATTAAAAATTAATCGTAAACTATGTTTTTTTTTCGGCTTGTTTCTATCATTTTGTGAGTTAGAACTTATTATTAAAAAAAAAAAAGAGGTCAAATTTAAAGAAATAAAATAAGTTGACATTTTTGGCATATGGAGTGCAAATGAAAGCAACTATCTCGAACATTTTATCTAATCATTTATCCAACTCATCTATCTATCTATCATCTATCTATCTATCTACCAGGAGTTCAAACGTTCTGATAAGATTTTGATTCTCTTAAACTTTTTTATCATTTACTAGCAGGACCCGTGGAAATTCCACAGTGGCATCTTTCCTATGTAATTGTTTCTGCGGATGGAGACTCCACGATATTATTGTAACCCTTTTGTTAAAACTGTAATAGTATTAATCTAAGTAATCTGGTTTATGTAGTGGCAAAATATATCTGGTTATTATGGTTTATCTCGAATATTCTTATGGAAGTCTGTAACATATTTTCATTGTATGGACGCCGACATGAACGGAAACACCACTATTTCATTATACCATTATTAGACAGAACAGATACTACCCTTGGGCCCTAGCTACAAGACCAAGAAGACATATTTTAGTTTCACGTCCAGCCTAAAAGCAACATCATCCTTTTATTTAAATTATTATTATCTTTTTTTTTACCGTTTCATCTTCGGTGATTGGAAGATCCTAATTATTCAATAGTGAGATAGAAAGTGATAACATACTACGAAGATTAAATTAGCATATTATATACTAATTTAATGTTCGTAGTATGTTATCACTTTCTACCTTCCTTTTTAATAAATAAGATCTCCCGATCGAATAATTTATAATCTGGAAACTGTGACACACGTACGTACGTTAAAGGTACTACGGTATTGATATATAGATATTTTATGAATATAATTCTGAAAATATATCATCGGTATTCAAAACATCCTATATGTAGCTATATATCTATATATATCTGTAAAAGTGAGAATGTGTGTGTGAAGATGCTTCTCAATCTATATACTCAACGAATTTATGATCTACAAACTTGAAATTAGGTATGTAGGTTATTCAGACATTTTAATCGTTTTCATCCGGAAAAAAAGAATCAAAATTGAAAAATGGTAGGTGGGGGTGGGCATCGGATTTGGATCTGTTTATCAGCATGCATGAATGATTCACATCCCAGATTACTTATATTAAGAATAAGTAGACTTGAAAACACTTTTTAAAGACAGTGTCAAGCTGGCCTAATGGTTACCGTACTTGGCTCACTGTCTTTAGGTTTTGATTTCGATCTCAGCTCGAATATTTTTTTTTATTTACAAGAAGTCAACTGTTTAGAAAAAAACAGAATACTCACATGCACATGTCTGAGTTTCTGTATGAATTAAAAGATAACGTTTATACGTATTGTACGACCGGGCAATGCCACACGGCCTGCTAATGTATATATATATATATATATATATATATATATATATATATATATATATACACACACACATATATATATATATATATATATAATATCACTGTCCCCTCAAAATGTTGCATCCCTCTGCCTGTTTTAGAAGTATTTTAATGGTAGATGTTCTGACGCACTACAATCCCTTGTACTCACTCCATGTAAATACCCCCGATAAACCCGACAAGCAGCCAAGTCCCACCCTTACACAGTAGAGATCCCTAGATGCAAGAAGACTATCTACTCTAATAGTTTCTTCCCCAGGACTGCTAGATTCTGGAACCTCTTTTCTGGTTCAGGTTTTCCTAACTGTACTGACATGCAGAAGGTCAAGTATAGTGTGAATAGACATCTTGCTGCTAGACTCCCTACCTAGTTTCCCTGCAATTACTGTCCCCGATCCCTACAACTATTTTCCCTGATAGTAGCCGTCTACATCAAAGTGGCACTGTGCCTTGTTTGGGGCGAAAATGGAATAATATATATATATATATATATATATATATATATATATATATATATATATATATATTAGCATTTCAGCTTGGCGTTGCTCAGGTGTTTGGATGTGTATGTTGAGCGAAAAAAAAAGTGGTAGTAGGAAGGCAGGCTCGAACCGTACCGCAAAGGAGGAAAAGAACGAGGTAAAACCTAACGTTTATGCTGTTACGACCACCACCACACCGGAAGCGATATTTTTTAAACTTAAGGCTAGACAATCTAAAGGAGAGGATAACTTTAAAAATATCGGTGAAAAAAGTGACCCCCTCCGTAGAAAAGTGTCTAGTTGAAAGGGAAGATATTAATGATTTTAGCCAATTTTTCGATATTTGTCGTATGAAAGGCCGAACTTTAAAACGATACTGATCCTGCATAAAATCCGTCGCCTCTATTGAAAGTTTAAGGCAAACATGCAAACAGACATACATACATACATTTATATATTGGTAACTAAAAATTTTCGACCCAAACTGATGAAAAATCTTGTCCTAACTCTGAATACCCTTTATGTAAAATTTCAAATATTTAGACCAGAAATTGTCTGGGTAATTTGGAAGAGACCACAGAGGTCAATTTTTTTAACTTTGACCCCTATTATGACCCCTTAACATTTATTGTTTTGGGATCGAATCAAATTATTAAGTAAGATCCATGTCCAAGGAACCTATATCTAAAATTTCAAGTGCGTAGACCGCAAATTGTCGGAGGAGTTTGGTAGGGTTCTCAAAGGTCAAATCGTTGAACTTTGACCCCTTAATCGCCAAATTTCTGGCCAAAAATGGATCACATCGATTTTCCCACATCTCAGTTACCTGTATATCAAATTTCGAGTCTGTAGAGTGAAAATTGACAGAGTTATTGCATAGGGAAATGTACACAGACACGTTCACTTTATATATTTTACATATATATATACTAGCAGGGGTGCCCGGCGTTGCTCGGGTGTTTGGAGGTGTATGCTGTGCAAAAAAAGCAAAAAAAAAACAAAAAAAATGGTTAATTTTTTAAAACTTTGACCCCTATTATGACCCCTTAAAATTTATTGTTTTGGGCTCAAATCACTTTATTAAGTTAGATCCATGTTCAAGGAACCTATATCTAAAATTTCAAGTGTCTAGACCCAAAATTGTCGGAGGAGTTTGGTAGAGTTCTTAAAGGTCAAATCGTTGAAATTTGACCCCTTAACAGCCAAATTTCTGGCTCACACCCGTCACATCGATTTTCCCAAATCTCAGTACCCGGTATTTCAAATTTCGAGTCTATAGACTAAAAATTGACAGAGTTATTGCGTAGGGAAATGTACACAGATACACAGACACACAGACAGACAGACACGTTCACTTTTATAGATATATAGATAGATTACTCCTATAAATTCATTTTTCTTTTGTGTGTATCGATATTCATATTAAAAATCCTCTTTTCTATTTATTTAAAAAAGAAAATACAATTTTCTTACATATGGCTTGTGGAAATGCATTCACTTGCAAAAGATCTAGCTAATTTGCATATTCTTTTAAACATTCATTTTAATTAATTCCCTATTAGTTTTTTTTGGTTTTCTTATGAGTTAACTATCACGTGTAATTATATTTATGCAGATATTCTACATGATTTATACTTGCAAAATATTTGCGTAAAATCTTTACAATAAACAAAAAAATTGTTTCCATATATATTTATGTATATGTATATATTTTTGTTTAATCTATTAGTCTATCTATCTATATATCTATAAAAGTGAAAGTGTCTGTGCGTCTGTCTATCTGTGCACATTTCCCTATGCAATAACTCGTTCAATTTTAAGTCTACAGATTCAAAATTTGATATACAGGGTACTGAGAAAATCTTTGTGATCGGTTTTTGGCCAGAAATTTTGCTGTTAAGGGGGTCAAAGTTCAACGAGTTGACCTGTGAGAACTCTACCAAACACCTCCGACAATCTTGGGCCTAAACACTTGAAATTTTAGATATAGGTTCCTTGGACATGGATCTAACTTAATAACTTGATTTGAGCCCAAAACAATAAATGTTAAGGGGTCATAATAGGAATCAAAGTTTTAAAATAATTTGACCTCTGAGGTCTCTTCCAAATTACTCAGACAATTTCTGATCTAAACATTTGAAATTTTACATAAAGGGTATTCAGAGATAGGTTTGGGTCGAAAATTTTTAGTTACCAATATATAAATGTATGTATGTATGTCTGTTTGCATGTCTACCTTAAACTTTCAATAGAGGCGACGGATTTTACCAAGATTAGTATCGTTCTAAAGTTCGACCTTTCATACGACAAATATCGAAAAATTAGCTAAAAACATTAATATCTTCCCCTTCAACTGGAAACTTTTCTACAGGGCGATCGCTTTTTTCACCAATATTTTTTAAAGTCATCCTCTCCTTTCGATTATGTAGCCTAACTTTGAAAAATGTCACTTCCGGTTTGGTGGTGGTCGTAACAGCATAGACGTCAGGTTTTTCCCCGTTGTTTTCCTCCTTTGCGGTACAGGTTCGAGCCTGCCTTCCTACTAGCAATTTTTTTTTTGCTTAACACACACATCCAAATACCCGGGCAACGCCGGGCTGAAATGCACACACACACACACACACACACACACACACACATATATATATATATATATATATATATATATATATATATATATATATATATGTGTGTGTGTGTGTGTGTGTGTGTGTACATTGATTGTATAGATTATTTTCCTAAATGTACATATTATGAAACTCGGTATATATAGGCTGTTTATTATACAAACAATAACGATTGCATAATAAACATATATATATATATATATATATATATATATATATATATATATATATATATATATATATATACACACAAGTTACTTTTTCTGTCTGTCTGAGAAACAGTATCTATCAAACACCTCTGTCAATTTTTGGTCTACAAACTTGAAACTTGATATATGGGGGATTTGGACTTGTGGAAAAAATTCAATTTGGATTTTAGCCAGTAAAAAAAAAACTGATATGGAGTAAAATATTAAAAATGCTGGAACGTGGCAGGTGTAAGTCGATTTAAAGTGCTCTCATACGAATGCACAGATATACATTCCTATGTTAAAATCTGTTAAATTTGGATGTTTTCTTTTCCTTCTGAAGATAACTGAAAAGGTAATAACCAAAGTTAGAGCCTTAAATGTTTTCGTTTCGATTTTAACAGTCAAGCCATTTTTATTTAACTTTTAAATAATTACTATGAGCTGGGTACAATATAATAATCAATAGCGAATTGGATCTATAAATAGAACATCTGCATAGATTAAAATACCATATTGAAACATATTTTACAATCAGGCCACGCCGGGCACCACATACTATATATTGATTTCAATGTAATAGTTGGACATTCGAAGAGATTATTTGTGGGGACCAATCCCCTGACCCAAAAGTTAGATGTTTGATTTGCACTTGCAGAGTAACCAATTATAGCAAGATAACCCACCAGGGAGGAAGTTTTGGTAGGTTACACTGCGAACACTCACTAATGAGGATGGGGCTCCAATTATGTCACTTATAACTGGGAACTATATCACACTATTTGACGTAGAGCTACTGACCTTGCTATGATAACCCAACATGGAAAATGGGGCTATGGGTTACATCGCTCACTCCCACAAACAGAGATCGGGCCCCATGGAGGGGTCAATGGTATAGGGAACCCTAGTTAGTGTTCATACAGTTGTGTCAATATAGATACTCACTACTGCCTCGTCGTGTTCGTTTGAGCAATTACCTCTCTCTCACAAAGATGATCCGAACAATGTCGGATGTGTCTCTGAGTCCGTGTGTCTGTACATATAGGACGAGATAATAAAGCTCAACGTCTGTATGCCTGTCTGTTTGTACATCTATAAGACGAAAGGAATATAATATACAAAAAGTATGTAGATAATAAGTATCAGTATATTTTTGAAAGCTCTTTTTATCCCTGTCAACGACAGATACTTCGCTAGTATATATATATATATATATATATATATATATATATATATATATATATATATATATATATATATATTATTTAACTGTTTTCATAAGTATCGATCCTCCTATTGAAGTCTTTTTTTACTTATCTGTCTATTTATCAATTTATCTATTTATCTATGCTGCATATGAATTTAACAAAAAATAATAAACAATATTTTTTTTAAATCTTAAAACATTTTTTAAGTTGTTGTTTTGTGTATTGACTAAAAAATGGTTATTGGCAACTGGAGAATTACAAAAAAGAGTTATAATATTTGGAGGTAAGCAAAAAATAGGGTTTCTTCTAAATTGTATGTTTGTTTTGCTATAATATGTTGATTAGATTTTCAACCTCAAATTGAATCATGGGAAAATATAATAAAAAAAAGACCCATAAGATTCGAAATGTATTTTCATAAAGTTGCAAAAAATACATGACGTTTTTCAATGATTCTTCTTGATTTGGTCACTTTCCAATTGCAAAACTGCCAAACATTATTCACACTTGCTGAACTTTCTTTCATTCCATTGGCTGTCAAAAAACATGTTAGCCATAATGTTTTTAACAATCAGCAGGAACTTTGACGTTGTCCAGGAATAAATAAGAACCACTGTGTGCCATTGACCAAAGCCCTGCACCATGCGTTAACATTTTTATTCTTTATTCCTGTTTCATTTTTTATTTTTATATTTTTCAATTTTCATAAAAATAATGTTTCACAAATAAAAATGTAACATTGTACTTGCTGGTCTCCTCCTTCAAAAACTCAGATGCTTCTTTTTTTAGGCGATTATATGTAAGCAGACTAAAAGGTTGGCAGTAAAAAGAAAGAAAATAGAAAGAAGTATTTAAAACTTTAGAGTAGAGGATAATTCTCATATATACATATAAATTTAATATAAAATGATCACCCACTTTCATACCAGTTTGTGTTTTTAAGGACAGTTCTTGAAAACCCTCTTTATTTGAGAAGTGGATAATCATTACCAGAGATGGGAGGTTCTTTTTTTTTTCATTAAATTTATAAGCAAAAGTGATCCCTGATTGTAAAGTCTTAAATATCGTTTTCTTTTTGTTTGCAATCAACTAAAAACAGTACAATCTCATTGTATTTATTTACTAGCAGGACTGGTGTACCGGCGTTGCACGGTGGAAGTATGATCCCCACCCACCTCTATAAAAAATAATTAAACTACGGTTATTAGTGGGGGCCACTGCCGGCCAAGTATAGTAATGGGCACTGGCGCCCGTGGACAAAATAAATGTACGTGGCGAAGTCCCTACGTATTTTATATATATTTATATATTGAAGAGTGTAGCTTCCAAATAATCGAGTATATTTTCTAATCATTTGTTTGAATAAAAGAATACTGAATTGTATTTGAAGAAATATGTAGCATGAATAGAATTTGGGAGCTAACCTCTTCAATTTAGTTATGACAAAGACATCGTAGTTGTTTTTTTATGTTTTTTAGGAAAAATCTTAATATAAAGGTCACAATTTGGGAGCTTAACTCTTCAATATATAAATACATATGAAACACATCGTTACATCGAGCCAAGATGACAGTGTAGTATCTGATCTAATGCTGCACTTCACCTTTTCTGTTCTCAGTTAGTGGAGAAGAAATCCTTCACGACTGAGACAACTTTTTACTTTTGTTCCTATCCAGAGTGCCCCTTTTTAGGGAGCTGGATTTTTCCCACATTAAAAACTGGGCTTGTGTCTAATTCTGCCCTCGCGGAGAGGCAAGTAAATAGGAACATCAGCAATGTACACGCAGCGTGTTTAATGGCATAAGAACTCAGTTTTGTTGAAGTTTTGACGAATCGTGCACCGTCAAAACGTCGGCGTTTTTTTTTTATGTTTTTATGAAAAATCTTAAAATAAAAGTCGGAAGCTAAACATCTCAATATATAAATATATAAATACATATGTAATGCATAGTTTTGAAACATCACCAGTGTAAATGGTAAAAGAACTCAGATTTGTTCATGCTCTGACAAAGGCGTAGTCGTCGTCGCTGTCGTCGAAGATGTCAGCGTTGTTTTTGTTTATATGTATATATCTCAAAATGAAGGTCTCATATATTTGGGAGGTAAACTCTTCAATATATAAATACATATGAAATGCGTACTTTTTAAACATTATCAATATACACGCAGTGTGTCTCATGATTAAATAACTCAAATTTGTTGATGCTTTGACGAAGGCGTTGTCATCGTCGTCGACGAAGAAGTCAACGTTGTTTCCCCGCTCCCTGTGTTTAGGAAAAGATAAATAAGAATCTTATAGTGGATATCATATTTTAAACTTTGTAAAAGAAAGCAAGTAAATGGGTTATATTTAGTTCGTGTAATGATTTTCTCTCTCTTGTAGTGTTCCGATTTACCTACGCATTAAATGAACTTGAAACCGGGCCTAAAAATATGTCTCTTAGTGACGCCATATTTTAATGTTAGTAGCGTTATTTCATAAAGCAAAAAACTGGATTCCGGAAGATGAGAATTGTCAGAGCGCAGCCAATCAGAATGCAGGGAATTTGGCGAGGAAGACTTTATTATTTTTAATCAGAAAGTAGAAAGATTATGTTATCTGTATGCATCTAATAGCCAGTTACGGTCGGTGTAATCACAGTATCTATGGAACATGTAGGATTGGTTCTGGTGACAACTGGTCGCGGTGGTAGGACTAAATATTTAGAGAAAAAAATAGGGACTCCTTCCTCTAAAAATGTTGCGATTGTAATTGTGTTGCTTGTAGGATGCAATGTAGGATTTTATCATCAGGACTGGATTTGTTTATAAAGGTGTTTGAAAGCTACATAAGATAGTGGCTATTAGGCTAGATTATTGAATTTGTATGCGTCATCTATATGCTGGTAAGATACTGCCATCAGTGAGTCCGATATTTATTGGATACCTTTAGTACACACTCATCATCATCATCATCATCATCATCATCATCTCCGTTATAATTGATTTAACGATTGCAAAATGCGAAAATTGGGAGAGAAGTTGCAATGACTTTTTTTCATTTTGTTACCATCAATTGACATAATAATTACATGAATGATTCTGGCTACGAAACAAGTTCTATCAAAATTGTCAAAGTACTTAAAGAAATAAACAGTAAAATGGTCAACTTTTCTCATGTTTATCTATTTGTATGTACAGAATTAACTTCTAAATTAATTAACAAATTCAAGAAACACTTGACAAAGAATCGTTATGTGGGCTATATTTAGTTTAATTTAGTTTAATACAAAGTCAGAAATCACTTTTCCCACTGCTTCCAATGTAATAGATGTACTGAAACTTAAGCTGCTTTCAAGACCGCCAGCAACCACTGTAGAAAAGTGATAAAGAACGCAAGAGAGTTCTATGCTCAGTCTGTCAAGTCCACAGTAGCTGAGCAGCGGCTTGGTTCCTATCAGTTTTGGCAAATAGCAAACAGAATCTTTAACAGGAGCGAGTGCTCTATCCCAACCATCATCAATGGACCTGAAGTAATCTCGTCAGCATCAGACAAAGCCAAACTCTTTGGCAAGAACTTTGCAGCTAATTCTACCCTTAACTACCAAGGCCATCAACCCCCAGCATTTACTCGTATAACTGAAAACATGCTATGCGACATAAAATATCTGTACGTTTTATTGCCAAGCTAATCAAAAACCTCGATCCTAGTAAATCAACTGGCCCTGACGGTATTCTAATTACAGTGCTCAAAAAACTTTGACCAGAACTAGCGCCCATACTTACAAAGTTATTTAAGCGTTGTCTTAAGGAGATTTGCTTCCGAACCTCATGGAAAATCTCATCAGTATGCCCTGTATTAAAGAATTCAGGTGATCGTTCCTCTCCCCTTAGTACAGGCCAATAAGTCTCCTGTGCATCATGAGTAAATTACTACAATCTGTGGTAAATAGAGAAGTAGTCAACCATCTCAGCGAAAATACAGTTTTATCTCACAGGATTAGTAAATCTCTCGATGGAGGCTTCTCTCTCCAGGGCAATTACTCTTGACATATCAAAATCCTTTGATAAGGTATGGCACAAGGGTTTACTTCACAAGATCTCCAGCTATGGTATAGCTGGAAATGTCTTCTCAATCATTGAATCATTTCTCTCTGATAGGTTCATAAGAGTGGTCTTTGACAGGCAGACATCAGAAGCTCTCTGTATTAACACTGGGGTCCCTCAGGGGTCCATCCTGGGCCCAACACTCTTCCTAATCTACATCAATGATCTTCTAAATCACATCCTTACATCATTCGTAGGCATTTATGCTGATGACACTACCATCTATGGCAGCACATCAAAGACCATAAACGACCAAGGTCTCTCTGATTCTCTCTCCTCTGAACTTGAGCGCATGGTACAATGGGGAAAGACGTGACTGGTTACTTTTAATGCATCTAAAACCAAGATTCTATCCTTACATCATCAACGCTCTGAAGCCCGTCTGGCACCAATTGAAATGAATGGCTCTCGTCTTGGGGAGGGTTCATGTTTTGATTAGCTTCTGGGCCTGACCTTTACTACCGATCTGAAATGGAGCACATATATCAAATCCGTTGCCAAGGCCGTTGTGAAAATGGTAGGATCCTTCTACCGTTCCAATAGATATCTCATTTCTGATGCAATTCTCTACCTACATAAAAGCCAGGTACAGCAAATGATGGAGTACTGTTGCCACATCTTGGCAGTAGCTGCTAGAAGCTACTTATCCTGCCTTGACAGAGTTTAAAATAGACTTCATAGCTTGGTGGGGGATGCCCTTTTCACTTCCCTGCAACCTCTTTCACACAGAAGAGATGTTGCAAGCCTGTTTCTACTTTATCGTTATTTCCATGGCAGGTGCTCGTCTGAGCTTCAATCTATGGTCCTCACCTCGATAAACTTTCACAAAAAACACTCGTCTAGCCAGAACCACCACCAATAGTTTCCCACACTCTTTATCTGTGCCTAGACCTAAACGTAGATTCCATTAGCAGAACTTCTTTCTTAGAACTACGTGCCTGTGGAACTCTCTTCCTTTGGCCTGCTTCCCAGGTGACTACAATTTGATTGTCTTCAAGTTCAATGTAAACAAGTTCTTCATGAACTGTACCCTTATATAATCCAACTTACAAAAATCCCAATACCTATGTTAAAAATGCTATAATCACATTGGCTAATGTATACCAATTAACCCTTATCCTCGAGTGGCTTCCGGGCCTTGATAATTGGTGATTCCTTTGTAAAAAAAAAAAAATGGGTACAAAGGTGTTCGAATCTGTTTTTGAAAATTGGGTGTGTTAAGTTCGAATCCAGTTCGTTTCACAGAAACACTTTCATCAAAACCTAAACTTGACCTTGTGCCTAACCTGCTAGAGGGAAGTAAATAAAATAAAATAAGAGTAATGGCCTTTATTTAGTGTTAGGTGTGAGCGATAATGTTGTACACGTGTGTAAAGTATGACTTGATTCTGCTGTTGGAATTGGTTTCCATGAATCTCTTTAAAATCAGGTACTTACAGAAGGAACTACATCGTGGTGGCCAACATCCATGAATGAAAGTAATGTTATGGAACCAACTAGATTCGAACTTGACACAACTAACTCGTCAGTTTGTATTTGTATCCATTATTTCAACATGGCTACCTCCCAACTCCAAGAAAATCTCTTAATATCAATAATTTACTTGAAAAAGTTAATATTCACATGACTTCAATGTATTTTTCTAGTTGTTTTTTTTTGTAGATGCTCTTCAAGAAACGTATTCGACCGAGGATTAAGTTGAATTTGGACAAATTCTGAAAATAAATTCCGATTGTGTACGATGAATATACCCTTAAGGTCTTTTCAATGAAGACCCGCGGGCAGTTTTTCAAGGCAGACATTCTGTCTTCTTAGGCAATTCATTGTTGCGCAAACATTAATAACATTCATAACATTTGAATAATAGCAGTGATTAAGGTGAGGCCCTCTGTTTTTGTGTAGACAGAACCAACTTTATCAGATAACTATGGGTAGATGTAGAACTAGATATATAAATTTGGTAAAGGATATATATATATATATATATATATATATGTGTATATATATATATATATATATATATATATATATATATAATCTGTGTGATTGAATAACAAGGACTCTGATTGGTTAAACTAAAAACCACATCGATGTATAAAAATACATTCGATAGCACGGATTTTAAGCATTTTAGCCTGACGATTCTTATATGAGTGAAATACGAAAGCCACGTTTTAGCTTGATTGCCATAAATATATTTTCATAACTGAATATATATATATATATATATATAACTTATTGAAACGTAAATCAATTTATATACCAATCGTAATAGATTTAAAATATATATAAATAATTTTCCCATTAAAATGTTTTTATTGAAAAATTCTTCTATTTTTCATAAAGATAATACGGTCCATGAAATAAACTACCAACAGACGAAATTTGATTTTTTTTAACTTTGACAACTCTTATATTACACTAGATATGCTTTGAAAAGACATAATTTGAGCTTGGACTTTATTACATTTATATAAAATAAAAAAAATTTTCAATAAAAAAAATTCTAATAGAAAATTTTTTTATTATATATATTTTTTAAAATCAATTACGATGGGTATATACAAACTGATTTACGTTTCAATTCATTATATATCTCTGTCTCTCTCTGTCTCTCTCTGTCTCTGTCTCTGTCTCTCTCTCTCTCTCTCTCTCTCTATATATATATATATATATATATATATATATATATATATAAATAAGGGAGTAGTCACCAACAATGTGTATTTTTTAACATTATTTCATTATTCCGTGTCTTGGTTTTTCATTGAGAATTATGTTTGGATCATTGTAATAATGTTTTTAAGTCATTGAAATCGTTTTTACGCGCGTTTCAGACGTTCTGTGAAGCGTCCTCGTCAGAAATTATTTTCAAATGTGTTGGAGATGTAAAAATGGCAATTTTCGTAGTTCATTTGAAGTGTTTCCAAGGGGTGGAGGCTTGTAAGTGTTTATTATTCATTGGCATGTTCAATTTTTATTACTCTTTTATTGGACTTATACAGGCCGCTGACCTGGTTGTAGTCACTCTCTCTTTCTGCTAGTATTTTTTTCTTTTCCTTTAGGGTGGGGCAGGGTGTGTGTGTGTGTGTGTGTGTGTGTGTGTGTGTGTGTGTGTGTGTGTGTGTGTGTGTGTGCGTGCGCGTGTGTGTGCGTGTGTGTGCGTGTGTGTGTTTGCTTTTATTGGTTTGAGAATGTGTTTACTGTTTTATAGTATTATGAGGTTATTTGCTTCCTTAGGAAGGTGACTGTGATCCGAGGTCGTTACTAATGTGTATGTGTGAGGAGGGGGGGGGGACCAGCTCTTCTGAAATAAGGGTAGTGGTGCTTTCATTCTATTTTGATATTTATTTTTTGGATTCTTGGATTTTAGTATTGTGATTTTTCGTTTTAGTCTTTTCGGGTATTCCTTATATTATATTTGTTTAGAAAGAGGGGTGTATTTAAAATATGTATAGGGGATTTTTTAATGTTTTTATTTATTTGTCTCCCCATGTGGGTATGGCCAGACCCAGGATCGGTTTCTAGTGTGGGGAAGATTTTGTTCCCCAGAGGGGATGGGGGCAATTGGAGGGGGTATAGGTATGGGAGGGGGATGATAGAAGGGATGATAGTTGTTTCAGTCATGAGGGGGTTCTCCTCCACTTACTGAGGAGGGAGCGAGGTGTTGGAACAGATATTATACTATGATTCTAGGTGTTTCCTAGTGTTGTTGGTTTCAAGGTTAAGTAGGGTTGGTATTGTTCAGTGTTTTGTATTAGAGATAGGTGTGTTATGTCTGTGTGTGGTTGTATGCGTGCACGTGTGTGTGTTTTAATGTGTCGGTTCTGATTTATGTCTGGGTGTGTATATGTGTATGTGTATGGATGTGCATGCGAGTGTACCTTACATTTCATGTTTTTGTGTGATGGTATTAGGCTCTGTTCAGTTCAGGAGTGAATTTGGTGATGAAGTATTTTTCTTGTGTAAGTAAATAAAAATAATTGTCTGTTTGGAAGATTGGCATTATTTTGAAGCTGTTTCCACTGCATGTGTGTACGTGTTTTGAAACATAGAGGTGTCTGTTATCTGCAATTTTGATGTTACTCTTATGTAAGGCCACTCTATTGCTGACATTTTTGGTGACGCCTATGTAGGATTTGTTGCATGTTGGGCATCTTAGTGCATATACTACATTTCTGGAGGTGCAATTTAGATCCTTTTTATTTTGAATGTCTGTGCTGGGTTTTTGAATGTGTATGAGTTACCTTCTATTATTATGTCACATACTCCACATCGCGGTTTGTTGCATTTTGTAACTCCTTTTGTAGTATGTGGGACGAGTTTTGAAGAAGTTAGGATGTGTTTTAAGTTTTTGGGTTGGCGTTTGCTTTTTATTATTTTTGTTGTTTTAAGTATGTTGTTTAGTTTGTCGTTCTGATTGAGGAGGATAAGGTTTTTTGTTATCTGTGTGAATAGTTCTGGGTTGTTTGTGTTGTGTGTAGAGACGTATGCAAAAATTTGTTCTTTGTTGTGTTCTTTTGGGGTTCTTAGTTGGTCTATTGGAATTTTTTCAACCAGTTCAATACCTTTCTGTATTAGTGGTAGTGGATGTCCTCTTTTCCGCAGTGTTATTTGTAGTTCATTCAGTCTAGTTGAACGGAGGTGTCTGTCTGCTACTACTGTGTCTATTACCCCACCCTAAAGGAAAAGAAAAAAAACACTAGCAGAAAGAGAGAGTGACTACAGCCAGGCCAGCGGCATCGACAAGCCCAATAAAAGAGTAATAAAAATTGAACATGCCAATGAATAATAAACACTTACAAGCCTCCACCCCTTGGAAACACTTCAAATGAACTACGATAATTGCCATTTTTACATCTCCAACACATTTGAAAATAATTTCTGACGAGGACGCTTCACAGAACGTCTGAAACGCGCATAAAAACGATTTCAATGACTTAAAAACATTATTACAATGATCCAAACATAATTCTCAATGAAAAACCAAGAACGGAATAATAAAATAATGTTAAAAAATACACATTGTTGGTGACTACTCCCTTATTTAAATATACATCTTTCTTTCGTTGGAATTTCTTACCCCATTATATATATATATATATATATATATATATATATATATATATATATATATATATATATATATATATATATATAACCAGTAGAGTTTAGTTTCCTAGAAGTACATCCAATGAAACAACATGTGTCTACCAAAGAGTGCTCAATGAGTAAACAGAGCAGTTATATGAAATTTATTTATACAAACATCGACGTTCTCGACGATAATTCTTGGCCTAAAGACGTAATCCCCCAACACGGGTGATTAAAGAAACATGTATGCACATATGTAGCCATCAATTTTTGTATAAATAAATATATATATATATATATATATATATATATATATAGAGAGAGAGAGAGAGAGAGAGAAAGAGAGAGAGAGAGAGAGATTTTATCATTAAGGAAAACAAATTACTAAAAAATAAACCCCTAGATTCCGATTTTGATGAGTGAGAGCGAAACATGTCAATTGACTCGTTTTGATTTTTGAATACGTCTTCCCTTCATGATTGTCTTAATAAAGTTTTGTACCCCCAAGAAAATCATGAAATATATATATATATATATATATATATATATATATATATATATATATATATATATATATATTGTAATTTTACTGGCTTATTTTAGTTTCTTATTTCCTCTTTAATCGTGATATACCATTTGTAAATCAAATATGATTTAACTTGAACTAAAGCTTTTTATAATCAATATTTTAAAACAAAATTACTTTTGGTTTATTAACTGAATTATCGCTATATTTAATTAAAAAATTAAATACAAAACGTTATAAAATAAAGTTTATGCATATATTAAAAAAGATGGCGGCATATACGCAACACTGTTTCACTATTAATCTATTTCACTGTTAATCTATACTATCTAACAAAACATGTGTAAGACGTACTATACAAACAATAAAATAATATGAATGTTATTTAAGAATGCTTGTGATATTGCAATTGTTTACAAATTATATATATATATATATGTATATATATATTTAATTTTATGTATCTACATACAATTTTATGTATCTTTTTTTTTTACACAGTGATCACCACTTATAAAGGCCCGGAAGCCACTCAGGGATAAGGGTTATTGCAAGTAAATTACGTTAGTGAGAAGATTTGATGAAGTGTTTAATTAGGGGGGCGGTTCATTAGGAATTTGTTAACATTAGACTTGAAGACATCCAAGTTGTAGTCCGGAGGAAAGCAGGCAGACGAAACAGAGTTCCACAGGCGTGCAGTTCTAAGAAAATTTTCAGTATTTACTTCGACAGTGCACGATGCATAAGTAGAGCTAGGCAGTGAGTTTTGAAAATATATACGGTAATTAAGCTACACAGAAACTTCTGTGTTTCATCCTCATGAGGATTCGTCAGGCTATTGCATGGAATCGATCTTGCTTCGTGCTCCCCTGAATTAGGTTTGCTAATCAGCCAATCAAATCCTTTATTGTTCACACACCCATTTATCATAGCCGATGGGCGCGGGTTTATTGGGCAAGGGTTCACACAACCTTTAATTCACCTGTTAATTATGATTATAATTTTTGTTATTGTTGTTATTATTATTTATGAATGTTTGTGTGTGTGTGTGTGTGTGTGTGTGTGTGTGTGTGTGTGTGTGTGTGTGTGTGTGTGTGTGTGTGTTATTATCCGAAGGGAAAGTTTATTTTGTGTATACATATGTTTGCTATTTCAATCCTGTAATTTAATAAATTTGTGAACTATTTAATGTTTAGGATAGCTAATTTCTCATTCAAACATAGTTTACACAGGTCGCCTAAGTTTCTACATGTGCTGGCCTGCCATACTATTTTCCACTCTACTATTCTTGATCGTCCACTTCCTTGAGGTCCCACTACTTATTCGCTAATGTCGTTTTATTAATGCGTTTTCATTATTTAATGTACTTCTGTGGTAGTAATTATAATAATAAATAAATAAATAAACATTAACACAGACAAATACATTAATAAAAAATAAATTGTAAGTAAAAGCAATCATCTAAAACTAGGTCACTTCCCAACACAAAGAAAAGAGAAACCTGATCCCTGCAAAATCGAACAAAGAAACAGGTGAATTAGAAGTTTTGTGAACCCTTGGCAATGCACGCCAATTGGCTACGATAGAATCTGATTTGCTGACCAGCAAACCCACTATTACTGGAATATATAAAAACATGAAGCAACATCGTTTCCATGCAATTAAGATTGAAATGCAGAAAATTCAGTATATCTTAATTGCCATAATATATTCTCTAAACTTTATCTGGGGGTATGTGATTGTTTGTGTGTTTCTTATAGAAAGAAAAACTAGATAGTCTACATAAAATCTAAAAGTGTATTCTGATTTAAAATTTACTGGATAAGGTCATGAAAGTTACTTCTAATGGTATAATTCCCTTAAATCTTCAGACACATACTATTTTTATAAAATATTATAATATGCATAAAATTCCATAGGAAAGGCAATGGAAACAGTTCTGAATCTCTTTGTAACCCTTTATGTGTCCAATATCTAGGTTATGCATGGAAAACAGAAACCCTTACAATTGAAATACATATATCCGATTATACTGAAATTCAAACCATGTTAAACTCATTGGTGCTTTATGTTTGAATATATTTAACCTGGAATCATATATATATATATATATATATATATATATATATATATATATATAAGGTGAAATTAAAGCCAAGAACAATGCGAGATTTTTTTTTATATAGAGTAAAATTATTTCAACTCTAAACAACAGTAGTTTTTTGTTTTTTTTCCTGTTGTATGCAATGGTGTTATAAATCTCAATATATTTCGGACTTATTAGTCCTTTTTCAAGAGAAGACAGCGGAAGAGTGTTCTTCATGAGTGCAAACTCTGTCTGGCCGAGACTGAGGGATATAAGTAGGAGTTAGTAAATTATAGAGACAGATTTGGAGAAATAGGATAATTCTATACAAAAGTAAGACAGAGAAGGTATAAAATATATATAGGGATAGCCAGCAGAGCAGGTGAACGAAAGAATATCCCGATGGAGACAATCTCTAGGCCAGAGATTATGCAGGCAGATACCAAGATTATAGTTAGCTACATGGGCCACTGACGAAAGTTATTTATGAACAAGACAAGTTATAAAAAACAAATTACGTGTAGGTTCTTATTTGATGAGACTTTGTTCTCCCTGAACATTCGATGGGGTGTGCTATTGATGGTAGTAAAAGGGACTTGCCGATTTAAATCGAGAGTTCGCCTTTGAAGGAGATAATGAAGGACGAGGAAAATTACCTCTTTTTTAAAAAGAGTAATGAAAGAACTGTGGAGTCCGTTAGTTCCAAGGTTCGTCTTAATATGTCCGCATTTGTCTTATACTGTCCTTATTACACGGTGCCGTAGGTTTTCCTCGGCGTAATGTTAATATCTTACTTGTAATCCTTGGGGTATGAAAAATACGCTATGTTTGACGTAGTAGTTGCAAGCAGGGGTGAAGAATCGAAGAATTAGGTTAAATCAACTGGCTGGAGATGAGTTCAGAAGCTTTCAGCGCAGATTGAAAGATCAAAGTCTGGTGAGTGGTAGGAAAAAATGGCTGAGTGGAAGCGAGATTAAGCGTAGGGGTTAGGGGGAAGGGAGGGGGGGTGAGGTGATAGACCTTAAAGCAAAGTTCAGAGTTTTTAGTCAAGAGATGGATGTATGGGGTATGCGTGTGAGAAGGTGCATTTGATGGAGATGAAGGTCATTTGCCATGGTCATTAAATTTTAGTTAATTTAAATATGAATATTTCTAATTTTAATGGGTAGTAGTCTTTGCTATTGTATAAGTTTATGTGTGTTTACGTATATAGTATGAAGTGGTTTGAATTTGTTTTACAGGGTGACCCCCCCCCAAAAAAAAAACGTGCCCTGACTATAATTAGGCCCCGTTTCTTAGTGTTTTGTCTGAATGAAATGAAACTTTGGTTATAACTAATTTAGTATATTCAAAACATCACATCAAAACACTAGATTCTTTTGCCTTTTTTTTCTCCGTTGACTGTAAAATGCTCAGAAAAACAATTGAATGTCCTCTGTTTTTTTTGTATCACCCTGTATTTGTGGTGGGGTTTTAAATTTTGTAGGGGAAGAAGAGGGGGAGAGGAAGATCAGGATACTTATTTTCGGTGTGTAGGTTAAGGTCAAGAAGGAGGGGGAAAGGAAAGATTTTAAGTTACTTGCATATTAAGATTTGGCTTAAATTGAGAAGAAGACAATTTGGGTATAACTAGCGTGAATGGCTTATTGGAGTGAGATTCAATAGGCGATGCTAAATGCTTGGTATGGTTTTATACGGAACTTTGGTTAGACATACCCATCTGTAAGATTATGAATAAAATAGTTGTAGCATAAGTTCAATCTTCCAAAGGGGCGAATGAGTTAACGTAGATCTGATGTAAAGGTTATATTTATGTTTTATATTTAAAGATTATATTTAAAATTTATATTTAAAAATTTAAGTTGTTGTGGCGAGAGTAGCAGAAAAAAGGTGGGAGGTACTAGCCGTTTGCTCGGAGCAAGGATTCGCATGTGGGGGGAGGTTAAATTATTATAGATATTATTCCTGGTCTGGTGGTGGTTTATCAGCAGAGTTTGGGGTGTTTCCGTCTTTAACTTTTCTTTTGTACCTGCAACGGCAAATTATCTCTGGTTTAGAGTTGAAAATATTTATTTTTTCAGTACTATTATAATCTCAGTTGCCTCTGCTTTGCAAAGTGGGTAATATTTTGAACCTAGGCTGTATAATTTAGATTTTCTTAATCTTTTTCATTTTAATGAGACGTTTATGTTATTTACTTTCAAGTTTCTTACTAAGTTGGATAGGGTTGTTTTTGTCTCAGGAGTCTTTCTGGAAAACGATTGCAAGTGATTAGAGATTATATATATAGTCATCCACATACAGTACTGTTTCGTTGTATCACAACTACTCAGTGCAGCGAGATCAGCACTTTTATCTAGCCGGGGATTGAACCTACAACCATCTGTATTAGTGATTGAGTGATTCGAATTTTTTTCCCGATTCCATACTAAATCCCCAATTCTATACTAAATTCCTTATTCCATGCTATTAGGTTTGGTGCAAAAAAATATTGCTTTCTCACGTATGTTACTTTTATATATGATTTCCGAATTAATTTATTGATATATTTAGCCATGTTATATATCATTTTGAAGCATGTTTTTTCACTCTATCGAATCATGTTATTTGTTCCCATTTTCAATCTCTTCATTCATTTTTTTGCGGGGTTTTCGACAGCATGAACAAAATTTAAATCCACACGATTTTCTTGTTTCTAAAAGCTGCTGAGACACTTATCAATGATGCATTTGGCCCAGAAACCACTAACAAACGTGTGGTACACAGTGGTTCAACAAATTTCGCAATGGTGACGAGAGCCTTGAAGATGTAGACAGTCGCAGATGGCCGACTGTGGTTGATAACGGACATTTGAAAACCTTAATTGAAGCCAATTCTTGCAAAACCACACAAGAAGTTGCTGTTGAACTCAAGGTCGACCACTCAACAGTCACCATTTAAAGCAAATAGGGAAGTCAAAAAGTTGGATAAATGGGTGTTGCATGAATTGAACGATAATCAGAAAAATCGTCGTTTTGAGGTGTCTTCTATGCTGCTTATTCATAATAAACCGACCCATTTCTCGAGCAGATTGTGACGTGTGATGAGAAGTGGATCCTCTACGACAACCGGCAACGTTTTACACAGTGAATGAATGTTGGAGAAGCTCAACAATACTCATGAAGCCGAAATTGCACCAAAGAAAGGTTGTGGTGACTGTTTAATGGTCTGCGGCTAGTCTCATCCATCACAGCTTCTTGAATCCGAGCGAAACGGATACGGCAAAGTACTGTTGACAAATTGACAAAATGTACCAGAAGCTTCAGTGTATGTGCCCGAGACTGGTCAATATGATGGGACTAATTCTTTTCCATGACAACGCTCACCTACATGTTGCTCAAGTGACCCTGCAGAAACTGTACGAATTGGGCTACGAGAATCTGCCTCATCAACCATATCAACTGGACCTCATTATTACTTTATCAAGCATCTCGACAGTTTCCCGTCCAAAAAATGTTCCAAAAGCCGAGATGATGCCGAATAGGTCTTCAATAACTTCATCGCTTCCAGAACTCTTGATTTCTATGCTAATGGAATAAATAAATTTGTTTCGTTGGCAAAAATGTGTCGATTCTAATGGTTCTTATCTTGATTAATAAAGTTTATTATGAAAGGAGTCATATTCTTTTGAAGTTGAACGTCAAAAAACGACATTATTTCTGCACCAATCTAATAAATTCCCTATTCCGATATAATCACCGATTCTGATTTTGATTCCTTATAAATCGGTAAATATTAAACTATAAAATGGTTATTTTGTTTTGATTACATTTTAAATTTGCATATATTTTCTCAAACGCGTGAGGGTGTAATCTTTTTTTTTTTTTTTTTTATTACATTTTCACCCCAAACAAACTTTGGTGTAGGGGGCTACTATCAGGGGAAACATCTACTGGGGTACTATGTAGGGATCAGGGCAGCGAGAGGTTGGTTCACGTTGCACTTGAACTTATGCATGTCAGTACAGTTGGGGAAGCAGTGACCTGGAATGGAATTCCAAAGTCTAGCAGTTCTGGGGAAGAAACTACTGGAGTAGAAAGATCTTTTACATCTAGGGATCTCTACAGTGTGGGGGTGGGATTTTGCAGCTTGTCGGGTCTGTCGAGGGTGTTCACGTCGTGGGGGCACAAGTGCTTGCAGTTCTTCAGAGCATTCACCATTATAATACTTGTAGAACAGGCAGAGGGATGCAACGTTTCGTCGATGGGACAGAGGCTAAAGCTTAGATGCCAGTTTAGGGCCTATCAGATTTGCGACTCTCTTTTGAACCCTGTCAAGGAGCGAGAGACTAGTAGCCGATGCACCGGCCCAAATATGACAGCAATACTCCATACATGGGCGAATAGTGGCCTTATAGAGGTACAGGATACTTTCGGGTGTTAGAAGTTTTCTAGCACGGTAGAGAGAGCCCACCTTCCTCGCAGCGGCCCTGGCAATGCCCTCGATGTAATTGTTCCAACTCATGTTTCCTGTGAACGTTAGGCCAAGGAGCTTGAGAGACGTACTCTCAGATAAAGAGTCGTTGGCCATTGCTATAGGTGGTAGAGAAGGTTTCTTGTAATTATTGAATGAAACCAGTTTTGTCTTGGTGGCATTGAACGTTACCATCCATTTTTGTCCCCATTCCACTACTGATTGGAGGTTATCCTCTAGTGTTTCTGGCATTACTTTAGATATATGTTCATTTGTTTTCCTGTCGTGCCTGCTATAGAGTGTGGTGTCATCAGCATATATACCCATCTCAGAGGCAATTTTGTCGGGGAGGTCATTTATGAATATCAGGAACAGCAGAGGTCCAAGGATAGATCCCTGGGGCGCTCCCGCATTTATATCATATTGTTTAGATGTACGACCGTCGAGGACAACCTGGATTTTTCTCTTATCTAAGAAGGATTTAATTATGTTAAGTATTCTACCAGTGATACCGTAAGATCTAATCTTCCTGAGGAGACCCTCATGCCATACCCTGTCAAAAACCTTAGATATATCTAGAGCTACCGCTCTGCCCTCTCCCGCTTTGTCCAGTGAATGGTATATGCGTTCAGAGATTACAGTGAGGATGTCTGCCGTGGAACGGGCTTGTCTAAATCCATATTGATGGTCGGTCAGAAGTTTAGCATCTGTAAGGTGCTGGACTAGAGCATGGTTAATTAAAGTCTCAAATATTTTGGCAAAAAGTGGGAGGAGGCTAATAGGGCGATAATTTAATGGGTCAGTTCTTTCGCCAGAATTCTTGAATACTGGTACTACAGAAGCAGTTTTCCAACAGCCCGGAAAGCAAGATTCATTAAGGCATTTGTTGTAGAGTTTGGAGAGAACTGGAGCTACTTCGGCTGAGCACTTTTTTAATAGCACAGCTGGGATGAGGTCGGGTCCACATGCTTTGGAAGTGTCAAGGTTTTTTATGATAGCATGCACCTGAGCAGGGGTGATTTTCAGATCGTCTAGCATGGCGTCTGTCCGGATAGGAAATTGAGGTAGGGGGTGGTTTAGAGGGTCCAGTGTGGAGTTTGAGGCAAACCGACTGGCAAGCATGTTAGCCTTCTCGGTTGCTGAGCAAAGAACCTCGTGATTGTTGGTTAGTGGGGGAATTGTTGATTGCCCATTCTATAGGCAATCTATAGATTTTAGTTTTACTGAAAGTTTAAATCAATAAATATTTACTATTTTTTATTACTACCAGCAGTGGAAGATTTTGTTTTAAACGGAATCAAAAAAAAAAACAAAAAAAAAACGATAATTAAAGCAATCGTTTTGGCATTGGAAAAATAGGCTTAATTATTTTCCAATTCCGATACTGATGCCAATACCCCCATAATTTCCAATTTTTCCAATTCCCGATTCGGATTTCAATGAAAGGTCTGAATACTAATATATATATATATATATATATATATATATATATATATATATATATATATATATTTATATATATATATATATATATATATATATATATATATATACTAGACTACCCGTGACCCGTTGGGTCAGTATGTTATATTAGCTATGGAATTAATGTATGAGCGTGACACTTGTAATGTAAAGAAATAGTTTTTTGTGACATAACAGAAACATTTCTATGAAAGTATATTAAAATAAAAAAAAGAATATAGATAGATTTCTATGAGTCGTTCTGTTTATAATTGTTTATTTTGGAAAAAAAACTTCAAGCCATTGAATTATAAGTGGTTTGCCAAACTCATAGGTAAATGTGCACTGAACAGATACCGACACTTGATGACGAGTGTGGACCCTGTGCAAATATTATTCTATTTAGTCATGAAAAAGTTTTACAGGCAAAAAAAAAAAAATTTTTTTAATCCCAAGAAAATGCCAAATTGATAAATGGTAGTCACATTTAATTCACATAGATAAGCAGCGACAACACCAGTGATCTTTCTAAACCAGATATACACAGTTTTTATAAATTCTTGTAAAGTTAACTAAGAGTTTAAAAAAAAAAAGATCCCTTTTTACTGGATGTCTTCTTACACATGAATTTTGCACCGAAAAATCTTTGTGTCATGATACTTTATGAGATGCATCTCTTGACGACGAACACTACATTGCATCGTAGGCACAAGTATTTTTCGTTCTTTGAGGAAATTATGAGAAGAATCAAAGTCCACTGAAATAGTTGCATAAGCATTTTCTATCATAAATGTACAAAAAAATATTTAGTAGCCCCCTACACCAAAGTGGCAATGTGCCTTGTTTGGGATGAAAATGTAATAAAATATAAAAAATAAAAAATAAAAATGAATTTAAAATAAAATAAAAAATAAATGTAAAATGAAATAAAATAAAAAATAAATTTAAAGTGAAATAAAATAAAACTAAATTTAAAATGAAATAAAATAAAAATAAATTTTAAATGAATTAAAATAAAACTAAATTTAAAATGAAATAAAATAAAACTAAATTTAAAATGAAATAAAATGAAAATAAATTTAAAATGAAGTAAAATAAAAACTAAATTAAAAATGAAATAAAATAAAAAATAAATTTAAAATGAATTAAAATGAAAATAAATTTAAAATGAAATAAAATAAAAACTAGCACAAAATAAAAGTATGAATGAAATTTACTCAAAGAAAAAAAAGTCAAAACAGAAAACACGCTCGATTAATTTGGAGTTTAAAATAAATTTCGCATTTTCTTTGGCTTTTTAAAAAAATGTTTTCTTTGGTCTAAAAAGTTTTTCATGGCTAAATAGACCAATGTTTGCGTTGGGTCCAAACTCGTCATCAAGTACCCAGATACCATAATACTTAAAGTTAAATTCAAATTTTGATATATCCGTTTAATTTAAACGCAAGAAAAAAACAAAAAAAAAAATAGGACGCTGAAAACGTACACAGTAAAACAATACGTTTTATCGTCGCGTTGATTATGCACAACTCGAAGTCATAAACCGGATATTTGGTTACAACACCCATTACAATGTCATTTGAGTTTTATAATTATATATATATATATATATATATATATATATATATAGAGAGAGAGAGAGAGAGAGAGAGAGAGAGAGAAAGAGAGAGCGAGAGAGAGAGAGAGAAGAGAGAAAGAGAAAGAGAGATATCAACAGACAGCTAATAGTTTTCTTCATACCTCATCAGTGTAGCTTTCTCTATCATTTGAACTAACACACACATATACTTGATCATGCATAGACAGACTGTACCGCTGTATCGTATCTCTTCTGTAGACTAAACAAGTGTTTCAAACCGGAATCGAAATTTGTCCATCTTGTCGACAATCGGTGCTCCTAGTCATTGATTATCAGTCACGAAATCCCAATGTTTATATAAATACTGTCAATTGCCAGAATGCTCCTTTTGTTTCCAGATTGAGCTTTGCATTTACACTGATGGCAGTTGGCGATTTTATTTATTAGGGTGCTTTAACCATGAAATGGCATATATAGCCATCGACAGAAAGACAGACAGACAGAAAGACAGACAGATAGACAGAATATATGTATATATATATATATATATATATATATATATATATATATATATATCATTAGAGGGTTGTAGGTTCAATCACTGGTTAGCGTTGTGTGCTAGTCTAGCCGCACTGATGATCTGTGATACAGCGAAACAGTACTGTATATGGATGATGGTGCACTTTTCAAGTTCAAGGTCAAAGATTAAGGTCGGGACTTTGCTAGCATCTATCTATCTATCTATATCTATATATATATATATATGTATGTATGTATATATATATATATATATATATATATATATATATATATATATATATATATATATATATATAGTAGTGAATACTATGTGCATGCCATCGTATTTAATTATCTCCATAAAAATAGTAATATAAACAGCAAAAGAAAAATTTCCTGTGTTACCAAAAATGTTTCTTTTTTTTTTGAAGAGTTCTATTCTGTGCAATACGAATAACTTAATATAATAGTTTTTTTTTGTTTGTTTGTTTCTGTTTATTTTTTTTCTTTTGCCAATCAAACATATCAGTTTTTACTTATAGAAAAGAACTCTTATGTTTATCGCATGCCAAGTTGCACTGTTTCCTTGCATGTGTGTTGCAATGGAATTACTCTTGAGATATTGTGCATTCACTCGATCCATATAATACAGCACGCCTTTATATCCCATTCTCTTTCTTCCTCTCTCTTTTTCTTTCACTCTCTCTCTCTTTCTTTCTCTCTGTCTCTGTCTATTCTTTCGTTTATGTTCTTTCTCTTCCTTTCATCCTCTCTTTCTCTCTCTCATCCTCTTTCTTTCTCTAACTCTGCCTTTAACTCTTTCTTTCTACCTCTCTGTCATAAATATTATGCACGTCTTTGTATTTGCATGTCTTTGTATAAATGCGGATATATCATTTCTATAAATAAAAGTATTACACTGACTGATCGCATGGAAAGATATACAAAAGCACACACACAAATACATACGTATATATTTATGATATCATAATAAAAAAGCACACACACAAATACATACGCATATATTTATGATATCATAATAAAATAAATGACCAAAGGTAATTGCAACTTCTCTTCCAATTTTGGGATTTTGTAATCATGCCCATACGCCTTTGTTTTCTGTTCAAATTGAAAAGTGCTTTTTCTTTCTGATGAGTAAGGGCGAAATAAATTCAATAATTGATATAATAATTACATAAATTATTTTACGCTATGAAACAGGTGCTGTCGAGAATTGGGCATGTCAATTAAAACGGCAAGAATCTTGAAAATTGAAATATAGACTTTAGTCACTTATTCTTTATATATATATATATATATATATATATATATATATATATATATATATATGTGTGTGTGTGTTTGTGTGCGTGTGTGTGCGTGTGTGTGTGTATATATATGCATGTGTGTGTGCGTGTGTGTGTATATGTATGCATATATATATATGTATGTATATATATATGCATATATATATATATGCATATATATATACATGCATATATATATGCATATATATACACACACACACACACACACACACACACACACACACACACATATATATACATATATATATATATATATATATATATATATATATATATATATATATATATAAAATAAAAAATCCGATCCCGCATTTTGCTAATTCCTACCCTCTGATGAGAAGGAAAGTATTTCTTCGAAACTCCACGGATTAAGGACTATCCACTTATCTAGTGTTTCCTTTTCAGATTAAATATGTTTTTAACTCATTTCAAAGTGTTTTTTAACATGTTTTATTAACTGTTTGCTCGTGTATATATATATATATATATATATATATATATATATATATATATATATGTCACAAATGGTAATTAGTAAAAATATGAAGAGAGTGTTCCATACTACTGTAGAACAAATATATACTTATTATCGTTTCATGTGCTTAGTTGCTTGTATACACATGTTTCGATTACCGAATTGTATCAACGATCCGATAATTCCATCAGACTTTACAGAAAATATTATTATGATTGGGAAAAAAAAATATTAGAAAAAGCACAAGAAAAGAGGAAAAAGAATTTCAACGGTATAGCTGGAAATGTCTTCTCAATTATTAAATCATTTCATCTTATAGGTTCATAAGAGTAGTGGTTGATAGGCAGAAATCAGAAGCTCACAGTATCAATGCTGGAGTCCCTCAGGGGTCCATCCTGGGACAAACTCTCTTCCTGGTCTACATTAATGATCTTCGAAATCACATCCTTACATCATTCGTAGACATTTATGCTGATGACACTACTATCTATGGTAGCACATCTAAGACCATAAACGACCAAGTTCTCTCCGATTCTCTCTCCTCTGATCTTGAGCAAGTGGTACAATGGAGGAAGAGGTGGCTTGTTACTTTTAATGCATCTAAAACCAAGCCTTTATCTTTACATCATCAACGTTCTGATCCCCATCTGGCATCAGTTGAAATACATGGCTCTCGTCTTGGGAAGGGAAGGCCTCATGTTTTGACAAGCTTCTGTGCTTGACCTTTACTCCTGATCTTAAATGGAACACATACATTAAATCCGTTGCCAAGGCCGCTGGAAAGATGGTGGGATCCTTCTATCGATTCAGTAGATATCTCACTGCTGATGCAATTCTCTATCTATATAAGAGCCAAGTACGTCCAAGGATGGAGTACTGTTGCCACATCTGGGCAGGAGCTGCTAGAAAGGACTTGTCCTGCCTTGATAGAGTTCAAAATAGACTTCGGAGCCTCGTAGGGGATGTCCTTTTCTCTTCCTTGCAACCTCTTTCTCACAGAAGAGATGTTGCGAGTTTGTCTCTGCTTTATGCTTTTATTTATTTTCATGGCAAGTTCTCGAATGAGCTCCAATCTCTGTCCCCCCATGCCAAACTTTCACAAGAAACACCCGTCTAGCAGAAAACACTATCAATAATTCCCCCCACTCTTTATCTGTACCTAAACCTAAATGTAGATTCCATGAATAAAGTTTCTTTCTTAGAACTGTACGGCTATGGAATTGTCTTCGTTTTCCTGCTTTCCTGCTGACTACAATATGGTTGCCTTCAAGTCTAACGTAAACAAGTTTTTGATGAGCCGTTCCATATAAGTTAACAAATTTACCGAATTTCCATTACTAATGATTGCTATATTGTCCAATTTTCTACTGTACACTCTTTAACCCTTATCCTCGAGTTGCCTCTTGGCCTTGATAAGTGGTGACTCCTATGTAAAAAAAAAAGACATTGGAAGGGGATAAGGGGCGAGGGGAGTTCATAATATTAAACCAGACACGGATAGGAATAGAAGGTGGGGAGAGAGAGATAGAGAGAGAGAGCGAGAGAGTGCGAGAGAGAGAGAGAGAGATAAATGGTGGAAAAGAAGGGCGTAAGATGGGTAAAACTTTGAAAGCAGAGGTATTGTGTTAAAAAAAAATTAACTTACCTCCTCTGACTCTGGCAGTAATCAACATTTCTTTAATCATTGAGAACGTAAGTTTTAAGCACATGTGTCGGTAGATTCAAAATATAATTATTAATATTTATTTTAAAATACTATCGTTACACACACACACACACACACACACACACACACACACACACACATACATATATATATATATATATATATATATATATATATATATATATATATATATATATATGTATGTATGTATATATTAGCAGGCCGCCTGGCATTGCCTGGTCGTAAAATATGCTTAAATATGATATTTTGATCCATGCCGATTTCGTATTTGTTATTATATTATATTGGACCCAAATATATTAATGATTTAAAAAGTAAAAAAGAAAAAAAATGGCTCATGCGCCACCACCGAGAATCGAAATCAAACGTTTAGCTTACGATTTCTTTTTTGCTTTGGCGTTAATGCCTGAACTATGAAGACATGTTTGCTGCAAGGCTAAAAATTAAAACAAGAACTAATAGCTATTATGTTACGCATACATATTCGTAATGCTGTCATTCAACCTTCACCTAGCAAATTCCATGTTTTTTTTAATTTTCACACTTTTGCACAGATTTTCCCCGACTAAAACCTAAATAAAATGTTTTTTGCCGGTTCGAATACCCTATATATATTAAGTTTCATGTCTGTAGACCAAAACCTGACAGAGGATTATGGTTGGCAAATTTTTAGATAAATATAAATATATGCATACATAAATATATATAGAAAGATATTTATGTTTACTATGACCTTTTTACGCAAATATTACACAAGTATAAATAATGTAGAATATCTGCATGAATATAATTACACGTAATACTTGACTAAAGATGATCATCCCATGAGAAAACCGAAAAAACTAATAGGGAATTAATTATAATGAATGTTTAAAAGAATAGGCAAATTAGCTAGATTTTTTTCAGATGAATGCAATTTCATGATCCATATATTACAATGTTGTATTTTCTTTTTAAATAAACGGAAAAAAGGTGTTTAATATGAATATCAATACACACATACAAAACAAAATCATAGGAGTACTAGCAGTTCAGCTCGGTTTTGCTCAGGTACTATGTACTGTTCATAACTTTATGTATATATATATATATATATATATATATATATATATATATATATATATATATATATATATATATTTGTTTATTGTTATATAAACATGCTCACATCCCGCTGCTACAAATAGCCACTTGTTTCAATCAAACAACAGATATCATCAGGCAGCGACTTGACTATTCAAAAGTTCAATGAATAATGGATTTTTATTTTAGGTAGGAACTCTTTAGAAGTTGGAGTTAAAAAACTTAAAACACAGGACTTTAATTAAATAAAAAAGTAAAAAGGGAGAGGCAATTTAAATGAAGTTTAAAGATTACAATGGGGAGAGAGTGATTGAGAAGATAAAAAAAAGGAATAGAGACAGAAATAGAGAAAGAAAATAGAGAGAAAACAAAATAGAGAGAAAAAGAAGAGAGAAAATATATATATATATATATATATATATATATATACATACATATATATATATATGTGTATATATATATATATATATATATGTATGTGTATGTATATATATATATATATATATTCTCTCTTCTTTTTCTCTCTATTTTGTTTTCTCTCTATTTTCTTTCTCTATTTCTGTCTCTATTCCTTTTTTTCTCTTCTCAATCACTCTTTCCCCATTGTAATCTTTTAACTTCATTTAAATTGCCTCTCCCTTTTTACTTTTTTATTTAATTAAAGTCCTGTGTTTTAAGTTTTTTAACTCCAACTTCTAAAGAGTTCCTACCTAAAATAAAAATCCATTATTCATTGAACTTTTGAATAGTCAAGTCGCTGCCTGATGATATCTGTTGTTTGATTGAAACAAGTGGCTATTTGTAGCAGCGGGATGTGAGCATGTTTATATAACAATAAACAAGTATTATCAGCTCTTTTTATTGAGCACTATCTAACAACCTCGTTGAATTCATTAGTCCATTACTTTTGAATATAAAAAAAACCGAGTATATATATATATATATATATATATATATATATATATATATATATATATATATATATATATATATAAGTTTGACTCATGTCCAGGTAACTACATCTAAAATTTCAAGTGTTTAGACCAAAAATTGGTGGTAGAGTTTGCAAGGTCAACTCTTTCAACTTTGACCTCTTGGCAGCCAAATTTTCGGTAAAAACTGATTAAAAATTTGCTGCATGTATGAAAACCCTTTTATGTGAAATTTCAATGTTTAGACCCAAAATTGACTGAATAGTTTGCTAGAGAGCGCAATGATCAAATCTCTTAAACTTTGACCCCTTGGCAATCAAATTCTCGAGAAAAAACCGATTAAAAAGCTTTTGTTCTCTGTCTGAGCACACTTTATGTAAAATTTGTAATGTTTAGATCAAAAATTGATTGAGTAATTTTGTAGAGAACACAGATCAATTTTTTAAAAACTTTGACCTAAATGTTGACCCTTTAACATTTATTATTTTAGGCTCAAATCAGATGAAAAGGTTTGATCCATGTCCAAGTAATATACATCTAAAATTTCAAGTGTTTAGACCCAAAATTGATGAATTTGGTAGAGTTTTCAAAGGTCAAATCTTTGACCCCTTGACAGCCAAATTTCTGTCCGAAAACTGATTGAAAAGATTTTCTCAAATCTCAATACCCCTTATGCTAAATCTCGAGTCTGTAGACTGAAAATTGACAGAGTAGCTTGGTAAGAAAATGTACACACACGCGCGCGCATACACGCACGCACACACACATGCACGCACGCACACACACACACACATACACATCTTCACTCTTATAGATAAATGTGTGTATATATATATATATATATATATATATATATATATATATATATATGTATATATATATATATATATATATACATATATATATATATGTTTTGAGAAAAATAGAAAAACCGAATGAAATTATTAAAATAATCAACGTTTCGTCCTTATTTCAGAGGACATCTCCAGGATAATTGAAATAAAAATGTAAGAAAAGAAAACATCATAGATCGTGCGAAAAAGACAGTTTTTGAATCCTACCCATGTCGGGAAGGACAAACATATGTGTGCGTATGGGAAGGTTTGGGTAGGATTCAAAAACTGTCTTTTTCGCACGATCTATGGCTTTTTCTTTTCTTACATTTTTATTTCAATTGTCCTGAAGATGTCCTCTGAAATAAGGAGGAAACGTTGATTATTTTAATAATTTTATTCGATTTTTCGATTTTTCTCAAAACATAACGTCAACCACCGCTGGTATTTTTTTATTCCTTATATATATATATATATATATATATATATATATATATATATATATATATATATATATACGAGGGGCGTGCAATAAGTAATGCCGCTGACCCACTTCCAATTATCTTATCTAGCTGAAATTTTGCATGTGCAATGATTTATATCTCTACGGGTTATGTGGCAAGTTACAGCTCTGAACTAATTGTGGTTTCTGTTTTTCAGGTGTTTGGACTGAGTCATGGGTTAAATGGAGCCTGTTGAATATCTAGCAGTGATCCGGTTTTTGTATTTGAAAGGACGCACACCACAGGAGACTTTTGATGAAATGAAAGAAACTTATGGTGATAATGCCCCATCATATGACCTTGTAAAACGCTGGCATCGTGAATTCAAACATGGCCGGAAGTCTGTGGAAACAGCTCCCAGACCTGGTCGCTCCCCTTCTAACATTGATGAGGCATCTGTCTGTCAAGTTGAGGCTGCCATTTGGAAGATCGGTGTATTACTATTCGCCAAATAGCCAAGATTAGTACAGGGTCTGTGGAAATTATCATTCATGACCATTTGCATATGCATAAGGTGTCTGTCATATGGATTACCAGGTTGCTCACACCATTCCAGAAGCGAGAATGCGTCGAGTGCTTGAGGATGAATTTGGAGATGTGCCAAGAAGATGAGTCAAAGTTTTTCAAAAGACTGATTACACAGGATGAAATCTGGGCCCATCACTATGATCCAGAGACCAAAGCCCAGTCAATGCAGTGGAAGCATTTGGACTCACCACCTCCAAAGAAGGCAAGGGTGCAGCCCTCTGCTGGCAAGGTCATGCTCACAGTCTTCTCGGACCAGGATGGAGTAGTGATGACAGATTTCCTGGAAAAGGGTATCACAATTACAGGAGCCTATTATGCTTCCATTTTGAGGAAATAAGGGAAGCTATCAAAATCAAGAAGCGGGGCAAGACCAGCAAAGGTACCTTCTTCCTACAGGACAATGCTCTGGTCCACAACTCGCATGTCACCAGATTAGAAGCACGGGCGTGTGGTTATGAAATCTTTCCCCATCCTCCCTACTCTCCTGACTTTGCACCATCTGACTTTCACCTCTTCCCAGCCATGAAGTTGTTTTTGAAAGGAAAGTGTTTTACAGATGATGCAGCCTTTATATCTAAAGTCACGTCGTGGTTGGAGGACCAACCTGGGGTGTTCTACAAAAATGGTCTCCAGAGCTGCATGAAACAATGGGAGAAATGCATAACTCTGGGTGTTTACTATGTAAAGAAAGACTAATAACTGTGCCAAAATTTCTCCTGGATCCGATACAATTACCGATTCTGTTCTAAATTCCCAATTTCAATACAAGTACTGATTCCTATTCTTTTAAAATTACTAAACATTTCATCAAAGATTTGATGCTTTTAAAAATGTCAAAATGACTTTAAAGTCCCCCTGTAATGTTTAGAGGTATTTTTCAAAACGTAAAAAAATATCCTTGAGAGATGGACATATATTACAAGAATAGATCCTTCTAAATATTTTTTGCAACTAATTTTCTTGTAATTGAAAACTGTTAGATAGGATTTGTTTTTGTTTTTTTAAACAAACCCCATTTGCATTTGTTCGTTGTTAATTTGCATTTAATTTATAATTTTATAATTTATAATTTTATAATTTATTTATTATTTATAATTTATTTTATAATTCATAATTTTAGTTAATTTGCATTTGTTCGTTGTTAATTTACATTTAATTTATAATTTTATAATTTATGATTTTATAATTTATTTTATAATTTATAATTTTAGTTCATTTGCATTTGTTCGTTGTTAAAGCTATTTGAAATTTTAAGAAACAATAAAAAAAATAATCGACAATTTGTATGTGAAATAAGAAAACAGCTTTGGAACAGAATAGTTAATAAAACCCTTCCCATGTAAAGAATGACTTTCTACACAATAAAGTTACTATTTAGAAACCCATTGTTAACACTGGGAAGGGTCTCTGCCAATTGTTCTTTACTTTTCCTCTATTAACATATGTGATATTTTTTTTTTGGCAGTTACAAAGATTTGGTTATTAAATTCATTTGCATTATGTAAAAAGAAAATAATAATAATAATAATAATAATAATAATAATAATAATAATTTTCTTTTTACAATAATAATAATAATAATAATAATAATAATAATAATACTGAGCCGGATACAAGTCCTCTAATGCAGACGAAAAAATGAACCACCTGATATACATGGACGATCTGAAACTTTTTGCAAGAACCGAAAAGGAAGTAGAGACACTAATAAATACTACCGCGATTTGCAGCCATGATATGAGAGCACTAGGAGAACAAGACGCCTATAAATATTTGGAAGTTCTGGAAGCATACGCCATCAAAGCAACAGAAATGAAAGAGAGAATTGTGTTATATAGCGCCAGGACCCCTAGGTTGGGAACGGTCGTTGTTAGTTAGTTCCCCGCTGCAACAAAAACCAAGTAGCCGTCTTTTATTGATCGTCTATTTGTTTAGTTTTCTGGTTGTTATGGTAACGGCTAAGACGGCAGAGTTATTTCCCCCTTGACTGTGCATTTTTTCCTCTTGGCTTTTCTTCGGCTGTCATACCTGTCAAAATAATGATTCCGACTACACAGAAATTGACATGCACACAAAGGTCAGACGTAACTCAGCATTACAAATCAAGACGTAAGACACACTGGCTTTTTATATAAAAATATATTTTGTTTTGAAATTATTTTCTCGTTTTACATAGAGATTTTCAATAGTTCAAAATTTAACAGTTTGGCTTACTGTTCATTTCAGTGATGGGGAGGGGTGTGTGGAAACGTTATGCTCTCGACAATTGCACGTTTCCTATCGGCGTCTCTCTTCTTCTCTTCTTCTTCTCTTCTGCTCTTTCCTCTCTTCTCTCCTCCTTCTGGTTAGACTCCAAAAAATCACCTCTTATATTAGCATATGTCTTTCGCTTGGTTTTTTTCCAATCCATGCGATCTGTCAATCATACTGCTCGATAATAGAACACGCGTCTGTTTGTCACGTTTTGACAATTTTTCGCCGCCTCCTGACCTAGAGCCATCGTGACCGATTTCTCTTCAGCTGACCGACTATTGGCTTTATTGATACACGTGAATTTATCTCTCATGCTAAATTCCTATAGATTCCAAAGTTACAAGGAATGTCACGTTCCCTTGTTTTGTAAACAAAAAAATCGTCGTCCGATTTCTCTGTTTATGACGTAATCACTTTTTCGTTTCGACTGGTGGACAATCGATTATTCGATGCCCACCCTTTTAAATCTTTTATTATCTTGTTTTGAAGAAGTTTTTTCTTTTCAGTTATGTATCGGATGGTTCCATCCATCCATTACATAACAATTGGAAAGGAATACCTCAGGAGAACAAAAAAACTGGAAACTAAATTATATAGCAGAAACCTAATAAAAGGTATAAATACATGGGTATTATTACTAGTAAAATACTCTGGACCGTTCATAGGATGGACTAAAGAAGAACTGAAACAACTCGATCAGAAGACCAGGAAACTCATGACCAGTCACAATGCATTACAACTGAAGGACGATGTTGACCGATTCTACATGAAAAGGAAAGGCAGCGGGAGAGTACTGGTTTGTATAGAAGACTGTGTGAATGACACAAAAAGAACTAGAAAAATACATAATGCAAAAAACTGAAAGGATAATTATGGCAACCAGAGACACTGAAAAAATCAACAAAACAGAAAACAAAAAGATAAAGAATAAGACGAGAAAAGAAAAATGAGAAACAACTACACGGAAGATTCATAAGGATGACAAAAGATGAGAATGACGAAAACACATGGACATGGATGCGAAAAGGACACCTAAACCAAGAAACTGAATCCCTAATAACTGCGGCACAAGATAACTCGATAAGAACCAACCACATCAATTCAAAGATCGACAAAACACAAGAAAACAGCAAATTCATACTCTGTGGACAAAGAGACGAAACGTAAACCATATAGTAAGTGAATGCAAAAAAATAGCCTAAAAGGAATACAAGAACAGACACGACCAAGTGAGGAGGGCAGTACACTGGGAATTGTGCAAGCAACTGCATCTCGAACGCACAGACAAATGATACAAACATAAATCAGCAACAGTACTTGAAAACGAGAATCACAAAATCTTCTGGGACATGGACATACAAACAGATAAACAGATTCAAGCAAGAAGACCGGATGTCGTAATAATTAACACGAAAGGAAAGTCTGGTCAAATCGTAGACTTTGCTGTTCTAGCTGACCACAGGGTGAACATCAAAGAAAAAGAAAAACGGACAAATAAACAGAGCTAATCAG
>NC_136487.1:34351365-34466365 GCF_053919585.1 Euprymna scolopes
ATATATATATATATATATATATATATATATATATATATATATATATATATATAGAGAGAGAGAGAGAGAGAGAGAGAGAGAGAGCGAGAGAGAAAATCAATACGAAAAATATATAAATGTTTATATTTTTTCTGTATTTATTTTCTATTTGTTGACGTGTAGGAATACACAAAACGGAAATGTTTTTTTCAAGAGCACCAATTTTCGACCAATCCTTCGGTCTTCTTCAGTGTATATATTATTTTCTCTCTCTCTCCCTCCCCTCCCTTTCCCCTCTCTCTCTCTCTCTTTAAACACACACGCATATATATATATGTGTGTGTGTGTGTGTGTTGTCATTCACAGGCAGTACTGCTTCGCTCATTACAGCTCAATGCGTCTAGCCAAGCAAGTGCTTCAAGCCGGGATCGAAACCTGACTGTCTACCTCTCCGCTATCATACAGCACCTGCTGAATGTAAACGAAATCTAGATGTCAACAATGTAAACAGTTGGTTTGAGAGCTTGAACCGGTTTTACTTAATAAGCAATGCCTTAAGCTAGGTGGCCCGTTGGCAATTTCCTATTACACACGCGCTCGCGCGTGTGTGTTTGTGTGTTTCCTTCTTACTGCGACTAAAACTTTACCCTTCGAAAGATGTTCAACTTTTCGCTAGAATCAACGGACAGATGGTAACAATTGGATTCGCTAGATTACCAGAATTTTGGGAAACATAAAAGCATGCCCATCAAAAACAAAATTATTTGTAAAATAACAAATAAAAAAAAAGAAAAAGAAAACATGTTCCTAAAAGTTGTTTTCATTTTTGGTAAAATAATCAGAACCATCTACGTTGTTGATAATACTTACATGCACACACACAAAAAAGCTCATTATTTACAGCTCAGTATGTGGTTCTTTTATGTAACAGGAGAGCTTAAAAATAATATAGGCGTACAATAATTAGGAATACCAACGAACCATAATACTTTTGCTTTTAAACTATAATTCAAGCCACTTAATATTTGACGGTTGATATTTAATTTTAAAGAATTATTTTGATGTATTATTAATAGATGGGTTTTAATGTAATGTATAATAGAAACTGTTCAACAGAAGAAGATTAAAAGTTAGTTGAAATTTCAATAAATAAATAAGTTCAAGACAACATGACTTTAGAAATGTTTTCTTTTTTAATTTCATATAATATGACTTATGTAAGTTTCTTTAAATTCTGGAAAACAGATCAAATAGTCTTATGTAAGTGCTATATATTTCATCAATAACAAATGATAAACATATACTTAGCTAAATACTTTCCCATAGCTTCATGGCATCCCCAATCACACACACACACACACACACACACACACACACACACACACACACACACACACACACACACACACACACACAGTCAAACGTCTTGACTTAACATTTACTATATCCAGTGGTGAGGCCCCAGCTTGCGGGCTTTGGGAAGTGTGGAGCCACCCTTTAATTTCTATTGCTGCCAGGTCCACTCTGATCCGGAGTGCTAGTACCTGTTAGGGTCCCAACTATGGGTTAAATAGAAACCGACTTGAAAACAACAAATATATTCTTTTAAAAAAATATTCTTCAAAATATCTGGATTCGGCATTAAATAACCTGAGATAGGGTTGATATGCCGTAAAACACAAACAATCAACCAACTTAACATTTACAGGTAACATGACTTCGAACAAATGTTGTATATTGGTTTATATTGGAGGAGATGATATATTAAAACGTGTTATGTGTTATCTAGTGGATGTGAGATATTGTTCTTTTAACAGACAGATAATAAACGTATAAATCGTATGCATGTTGTTTAGTTAGGAGCATATGATATTGACGTGTAAACCGAGTCATGTTGTATCAGACTTATCACACGGGATATTTTTACAGTTCATATGTAAGAATAATAATATATGCTTCATACCTTTTTCTTGAAGAGTTCTTCTGTATCTTCCCGCTGCTCCGTGACGAACCATGAAACGATCAGCACCATTTTTGAGACATCTGTTCTTATTTGTGAAACCATTAAAACAACTCTTTATATTTTTTTTAATATAAATTTATTACAGTTGTCTCAAATTGTTTTCACTGGATCTGCAGTTAGTCTACATTTTCTGTTCTTACAGCCCGCTCCTAGCTGTCTGTCCACCCCTGTCTAGACGTCTGTCTGCTCTGGTGGTCAATCCTCAACTCTCTGAATCTCTCCCAAACTAACTACATCACGTGTTCTCTTACGTCACCTAATTACGTGTCTCATACCAATCCACAACTAGTTATTTGTTTATTCCAAACCCAAAAATAATGTTTACATATATTTTCTATTTTCACATTCTTTTTGCGATTCACACGTCAATCATTACATTCGCAATTTAATTGTTTATTCTTCTAATCATAATAGCTAATCCAGCGACCATCCATCGCTCAAATCAATTAACAAGAATGCAATAACAACAATAATAATGTTTTGACCCTTGCCCCCGCTTGCCACGGTTAACAGATACTACGCTATGATCACAGTCTAAAGGGTCATAATATTACATATTGAACGTTGATAAAAGAAGGTGGGCTCTTTCTACCGTGTTAGAAAACTACTCACATCTGAGAGTATCCTAGTCGCATCATCTTAGACAGGGTCCAAAACAGTATCCAATCTAATAAGTCTTGCACTATCAACCAAACTAGAACCCTTGTCCCATCGCCACAGTGTTGCATCTTTGCGCCTATTTTACAAGTATTCTAATGAAATGTGCTCCGACGAACTTCTATCACTTTTTTTTTTTTTTTTACAAAGGCATCACCACATTATCAAGGCCCAGAGGCCACTCAAGGATAAGGGTTAAAGAGTGTACAGTAGAAGTTGGTCAATATAGTAATCATTAGTAATGAAAATTCGGTAAATTTAATAACTTATATGGAACGGCTCATCAAGAACTTATTTACTTTAGACTTGAACAAAACCATATTGTAGTCAGCCGGAAAGCAGGAAAACGGAAGACAATTCCACAGGCGTGCAGTTCTAAGAAAGAAGCTTTGTTCATGGAATCTACGTTTAGGTTTAGGCACAGATAAAGAGTGGGGGAAATTATTGATAGTGTTTACAGCTAGACGAGTGTTTCTTGTGAAAGTTTGGCGAGGGGGGACCATAGATTGAAGCTCAGTTGAACACTTTCCATGAAAATAACGATACATCAGAGACAAACTCGCAACATCTCTTCTGTGAGATAGAGGTTGCAAGGAGGAGAAAAGGACATCTCCTACGAGGCTACGAAGTCTATTTTGAACTCTATCAAGGCAGGACAAGTTCTTTCTAGCAGCTCCTGCCCAGATGTGGCAACAGTATTCCATCCTTGGACGTACCTGGCTCTTATATAGATAGAGAATAGCATCAGCAGTGAGATATCTACTGGATCGATAGAAAGATCCCACCATTTTTCCAGCGGCCTTGGCAACAGATTTGATATACGTGTTCCATTTAAGATCAGGAGTAATGGTCAAGCCCAGAAGCTTGTCAAAACTTGAGGCCTCCTGAAGACGAGAGCCATTTATTTCAATTGATGACAAATGTGGATTAGAATGTTGATGATGTAAAGAGAGAAGCTTGGTTTTAGATGCATTAAAAGTAACCAGCCACTCCTTTCCCCATTGTACTACGTGCTCAAGATCAGAGGAGAGAGAATTGGAGAGAACTTGCTCGTTTACTGTCTTAGATGTGGTACCATAAATGGTAGTGTCGTCAGCATAAATGTCTACAAATGATGTAAGGATATGATTTGGAAGATCATTAATGTAGATCAGGAAAAGAGTTGGGCCCAGGATGGATCCCTGAGGGACACCGGCATTAATATTGTGAGCTTCTGATTTTTGCCCCTCAACTACTACTCTTATGAATCTATCAGAAAGAAATGATTTAATAATTGAGAAGACTTTTCCAGCTATACCATAGCTAGCGATCTTATGAAGTAAACCTTTATGCCATACCCTATCACACTTGTGTTCCTTAACGTAAATACTTCCGATTAACATACCTAGCAACATAATCCCCCTTTTTCACGCTAGAGGTCCATAAATGCCTTATACTCTAATAACTCGAATTTTTAGACTTTGGAATTTTCTCGCGGTTCACTGCTTCACTGACTGTACTGATATGCGAAAGTTTTAATGTGATGTGAACATACATCTCATTGCTCAACTCCCTACATAGTGTTCCTTCCCTGTAGATATGGTCCCAAATAGTAGCCCCTTACATCCAAGTGGTTTTATGCCTGCATGGAATGAATAAGAATATATATATATATATTACAGAAAGCTTGTATCAGATAAGTCATCGGTACCGTCGGTTTCAAATCTGATCATAGGAGACCTTTTTAGATACTATATCAAACTCTCTTTAGCAGATACTCATCGCTCTTATTTTCGGAAATTTTTCGTTATAGTAAAGCACTTTACTAGAATCCTTTTTTCCAAAAAATATAACTAAGTACGTATATATATATATATATATATATATATATATATATATATATATATATATATATATATATATATATATATATAGTGCTACCATAAAGAATGTCCACACTTGTAATTTTTCAAAGACCGCAAATTTACGCTAAATTGAATGTAACTGTTTAAACAACCTATACCTCATTTTATTAGTCTATTCGTATACATTGCTCTAATTTTAACTGTTCATATTTGACTTTTAATTGAAGTATCCTAGTGTTCACATCAATTACAAAATAAGCTTCAAATCGAGAAGGCTAAAAGAAACTCTGCAGCAAACAAATGAGCTTAACCAGAAAGGTGGAGATTAATGAGATTCTGACGATCACCTGGAACAACAACAATTACGATTAGAGATGCTAAAAGGCGGATATTTAAAATTGGTTTTAAAGAGACTTATTATGTGCAACCCACATATATAAACTCGTTCTATAGCCCAGTATATAAAACTACAACCATTTAGTTGATAGTCAGCAGTTCTACCCTCTGGCCTATAGGATCGGTGCTAGTAAACGGCTTCTTCAAATTTCTATTTATATAAACATTTGATCGCTACTTTTAGAGTGCTTGATGTGTTTGTTTATTTACAAAGAACTTTTATACACACACACACACACTCAGATACACACACACACACACACTAAAACGTACATAAATTTGACATATGTTTGACTTACAATTTAGCTATGTTTTATATACAGAACAACTTTTCCACGTTCTATCTTCGCGATTACATGGAATTAATGTTGCTTCGTGTTTTTATAGATCCCCGGGGTATTGGGTTTGCTAGTCAACCAATCAGATTTTTAGTTATTTTCGCACCTATTTATTGTGGCTGATGAGCGCGCACACTTGTTTCTTTGTTGTTCTGGCGAGTTTTTTTTTTTCATTTCTTTTTGATCGAAAATAACTTAGTTTTAAGTTGGATGTTTATTTACATTTTATGTTATACAAGAGTATTTGTTTATGTATATGTTTATTTATTAATTATTTTTATAATTATGATTATCATCTTTGTTGTTGCAGTTATTATTATTATTAGTAGCAGTTCATTGCTTATTCTTCATTATCCTTAGGTAAAGTTTATTTTGTGTATACATACGTTTGCTATTTCACTCTTTCAATTTAATAAATTTGGGGTTTCTTTAAAGTTCAGGAAAGCTAATTTCTCATTCAAACAGTCTACATGTGTCATTTAGGTTTCTACATCTACTGGATATATATATATATATATATATATATATATATATATATATATATATATATATATATATATATATATATACTCGGGTTTTTTTTTGTTTGATTGAAACAAGTGGCTATTTGTAGCAGCGGGATGTGAGCATGTTTATATAACAATAAACAAGTATATATATATATATATATATATATATATATATATATATATATATATATATATATATATATAAAATGGTAATTAGTAAAAACCTGAAGAGAGCGCTCAATACTAATGCAGAGCAAATTTATATATATATATATGTATATATATTATTACCGTTTTATCTGCTTAGTTACACATGTTTCGATTACCGAATCGTATCAACAATCCAATAATTTGATCAGACTTTATAGAAAAACGTAAAGTCTGATGAAATTATCGGATGTAATCGAAACAGGTGTAACTAAGCAGATAAATCGGTAATATATATGTATATATATATATATGAATATATATATGCATATATATGTGCACACACACACACACATATATATATATATATATATATATATATATTTATATATACATCAAACACAATTTACTTAAGTTTTAATGTGTGTAAAATTTACTTATGTGTACTGCGTGTACTTGTCTTGTGTATACCGTTTCAGATAAGAAAGGCATTTATCAAACCCATTACTTTTTCAGCATAATATTTGTTCCTTGTCAATGCAGTGCGATTAATTCAGAATGGAATATTATCATACAGATCAAATTTCAGCTAATAAATATATTAAACAGTTTTCCGACTGGAATATTTCCACATAGAATTGATTGGCCCTTTTGCAACATCCTATCAGATCTAAGGCAGCGTGTTCCTCATTCATCCATAATAAAGAAAAAAAAAACAATCCCTTAAAGAATTCCAAAAGAGGATGTGTATAAGAGACTGATCATTTCTGATAGGAACCCCCCCCCCCAAAAAAAAACGCGGATCTTCTCCAGGTGCGTCCTTTCAAACTTGTGTCTTTTTATAATGACACCCATTGTGTAACGTGTGTTATCCGCAATTCCTTTTTCTCCACAATTTAAGTATTTAAGCCCTCATACCCATTCCCAATTAGTTAGCAGACCGTGTGATTTGTTGGATACGCACGTCCCTTTTCAAAGTTTTCAACAGTGATGTATTTTGAATAAAGCGCCCGAGCGTGTATCACGCTTTTCGATGAGCAAATCGTCATATCTGTCATAGTTTACCAATGGGGGATCTCTTTACTAGCACTTGATTTTACATTGTAAATGATCATATCATCATCATCCCTGTTGCATATAGTTAAATATGTGTTTTAAGTAGGTATATATATATATATATATATATATATATATATATATATATATATATATATATATATATACAGGGTGTCCACAAAGTCTGGCTATATTATGTAGCCAGCAGACTTTGTGGAAGCATTCTGTAGATAATGTAGCCAGACTTTGTGGGCACCGTATATATATATATATATATATATATATATATATATATATATATATATATATATATGTATGTATATATATACACACACATACACACACACGTACACACCCACGTGTGTGGGTGTGGGTGTATATATATATATATCAATATATATATATATATAAATAAATATATATATATATATATATATATATATATATATATATATATATATATATATATATATAATTGTGCACTTCGACTTAAAGGAATAAACGTTAAGATGGTCAACATCTTCGAAACCCTCTATTCCTTTAATTTGAGGTGCACAATTATATATATATATATATATATATATATATATATATATATATATATATATATATATACAATTAATTTTTTACTATAATAATTGAATGATTAATTATACCTTCAGACACTAGTGTTTCATCATTTCGGGAATCTTCAGTGCAGAGTGTCACGATTAACACCAGTCGAACGATTCGAACTCGGCAACACGAAACATCTCTGGTTCGATTAGCAAATATCGTATCCATTCGGCTACCATTAACCGCGTGAAATAACGTTGAATTTAAACATTTTAATTTTAAATGTTCTTTACGTCAGTCAGACAGTGATCTAATCGTTATTCGATGATCTATGCATAAGAGCTAAATTGACTGACTTTACTTCAACTAAAAGTTCTCAACGATAATAAACTAGTTTCTTGAAGGATATATATAGTTATTCTTTCATTAATAATATTTACACTGTTATTCTTTTATTATAATATATATATATATATATATATATATATATATATATATATGCATGAAACTCGGTGTAATTACAGAGCATATAACAAATCAATGAGAATAGTTATATTCTAAATTTGATGATGTTGACCATCTTGCAATTTATTCCGTTATTTACGTTGACATTCACAATTCCTGACAGCAACTGTTTCATAGCGCAAAAATCATTCATTCAGTTATGATATCAATCAATGAATCTATTCTGATTGATTAATATCATAATTAAATGAATGGTTTTGAGTTAAGAAACAATTATTGTCAAGAATTGTGAATGTTAAAGGAACAAATTGTAATATGGTCAACATAATGAAATTTGGAATATAAACTTCTGTCAGCTATTTGTTCTATGCTCTGTAATTACATTGAGCTTCATAAATTAAAGATTGGTATGAATAAACGGTGAAATAAAATTGAAAAAAAACATATTTCCACAGAAATATATATATATATATATATATATATATTACATAGGATTTATGACTTATCAAGGTCCAGAGGCCACTGAAGGATAAGTGTTAAAGAGTGTAGTCAATGGGACAATATAATAGTAATTCTTAGTAGTGAAAATTTGGTAAATTGGATTACTTAAGGAGAGCGGCTCATCAAGAATTTGTTTACGTTGGACTTGAAGATGACCACACTGTAGTTAGTTGGAAAGCAAGAAAACAGAAGACAGTTCCATAGGTATGCAATTCTAAGAAAAAAGCTTTGTTCATGGAATCTACGTTTAGGTTTAGGCACAGTTAAAGGTGGGGGAATCAGTGATAGTGTTTTTCAGCTAGACGAGTGTTTCTAGTGAAACACCCATACATGTTTTATATATATATATATATATATATATATATATATGTGTGTGTGTGTGTGTGTGTGTGTGTGTGTGTAGACATTATATATATATATATATATATATATATATATATATATATATATATATATATATATATATATATACGTATATGTGTGTGGAGACAGAGATGGAGAGAGAGAGAGATTAATTTGATTGCTAAAAGATAGTTAATGAAAAATATATAATTTGCTGTAGCAGTAGTGGTTTATCTAAACTTGGAACATGTACAGAAACGAATATATTATTTAAAAAAAACGAAGCAATAATATTACCTTTGACAGGTTCAAAGCGACCTTCATATATTCGCAAGAGCGCTTAGCCAGCGAATTACAAATCCTGTCACAATGGGGAGCATTATTATCAAACATCCTGTCAGATTGATGTACGACCCTTTCCCTTAAATGTTGCAAGCCTTTTGGTTTCCCAACAAAACTGAGTCTTTCAAGATTTCTCTCATTGAGAAATCACACAATATCAGCTTCGATTGATCTTTCTATTCACTCAACCGTATTATGACTTCCTCTCTCTCTGCTTTGGAAAACGTTGATTCAAAAGTTCAGAGAAATTAATCTATAATGCAACAGTGCATTTTCTTTCAAAATCGTGGCAGTTCTCATGGTTCAAATTCATGACGGTTATTCTTTAGTTTTGACATCAAATGATTCCCTTTGCAATTGCAGGTCTTTTAACAAGATAACCATCTATCATTCAGGAAATGCGTATCTGTGTGATATGATCGTTATCGTATAACGGAGTACAAAAACGGCTTTGCAATCTAGTGGATGAAGATCTCTTTTATTCTCTAGGGTAAGGTTTCCCAAAGTGACCTCCACGGAACACGAAGTTCTTTCCTAAAAAGGACCAACTGCTTTATATAGAAAAAGTAAATGGCTGAAGACATTTAATGATTGATCTTTTTTACTGGAAAGAGATATAATTCATAACTACAGGTGTAAAGAGTTTTCATATGATTCATGAAAAAAAAAATGAACAATTTTTGATTAATCAAAAAACAAAAAAAAACTGGTTGTAAACATTATCGTTATTTAGTCTTTAAAGTTGAAATTGATGTTTTTCATTTTTTTTTTTTTTTAGAAATTATCTTGTTAGTGTCCCGTGAAAAATATTTGCCCTGCTCAGGGGCTCCATGGTGTTCTGAAGTTTAGAAAACTCTGCCCTAGAGCCCTCTTTTTCACGAATGAAATATTGCTAATCTCTATTTACTTGCCTCCCACGAGAACAGAGCTAGACACAAGTTTGGATTTTAAGGAAAATCTAGCGCTCTACAAAAGGGCTACTTTGAATTCGGAAAAATTTAAAGTATCTCAGTCTAAAAGAATTCCTCTTTTACTGACCGAGGATAAAACAGATCATATATAGTGTTAGAACAAATTCTACACGTTGATTTTAGCCAATCGACACATTTCTAGTCTTTTTTACGCTATAATTATTTCCATGGAAGATGCCCAACTAACTCTTTTTCTCAATGTAAGACATTACAACAAAAACTCGTCTTCGAGTCATCCCTTAAAAAAAAATTCCTTACTTTCTCCGTATGCTTAGCATCAGAGAGAATTTCCATGAACAGAGTTTCCTTCCAAAAATTGTACCCTCTGTGGAACACATTGCCGCTTGACTGTTTCTTTTTAGACTACCACATGCTCGTTTTAAAATTCAATATCAACAAATACTGTTATATTATCGAGTACCAAATCGATGTATGATACGTTGAGGGGTCTATATATAAACAAGTGTATATCATTTATATACACGTGTCTAAATTCATGTATCGTTTTGTTGTATAAAAGGTTCTTCTAACGAATGTGATTTTAGCCAAGGGTGTTAGTCTGAAATTCTTACAATATTAGTAAAAAGTATTTCTATTATAATTATCTGTAGCTTGTTTTTTGCTTGTTTTTTGTTTGTTTTTTGCTTGTTTTTTGCTTGTTTTTTGTTTTTGTTTTTTTTTGCATCAAAACAAATCAATCTACTACATATCTATGAAATTGTCAATAGTAATAACCGCGCAATTATTTATGATTAGGGTAAACACATAAACATTCTTTGGTAGAGAGAGCGTATAGAATAATTAAGAATACATTCACATCCGTTCTTAAGTTAAGAATTGTTTTCTATATAGTAACTATGTTATTTAGGAACTCATGTTTAAAATGGAGAGGGAACTTTGTTAACTATTCTGTTCCTATATCGTTTTATTTTGCATAACAATCGTTAATCATTTTCAATTGTTTATGGAATATTCAAATAGCATTTTGCCAACAAATGACGAATGCAAATCGGCTTTGTTTTAAAAGAAAAATGCATCTTTGTTTATTTTCAATCAATTAAAAGGAAAACATTCGATAAAAATATTTAGACCGCCCCCCCCCGTATATTTAATGCATCTTCCTCCTACACACACACTAAGTGCGTTTTTTATTTGCGAAAATATATGCGGACATGAGAAGGTTTTAGAGTAATTTGAAAAGAAAAGACAAAAACAAATCACTAATTAAATATTTAAAATTTTAAAAAGAATCGTGAATCGTATCGGATCGGGAATTTAAGACGGAATCGGTAATTGAATTGGAATCGGGGAAAAATTTGGAATCGTCTCATCACTACTATATACACATATATACATATATACATGTTTACACATATGTACACACACACACACACACACACACACACACATATATATATATATATATATATATATATATATATATATATATATATATATATATATATATATATATATATATATATATATGGTAAAACTGGTAATTAGTAAAAACCTGAAGGGAGTGCTCAATACTATTGCAGAACACATATGTGTTTCATTTTTTATTACCGTTTTATCTGTTTGGTTACATATGTTTCAGATGTTGGACCATGTTTACGATCCGACAGTCTCGTCAGACCTTACAGAAGTGGTTGGTAGTATGAGGAAGAAGTGTTTTAGAAGAAATACGAAAGAAAGAAAAAAAAGAGAAAAAAGGGTGGTGAGGTAGGAGATAATAAAGGGGAGGGAGACGGGTATTGACAATATTTCAGTTTTGAAGGTTAAGATACATTAGATTGTATTGTGTGTGGGGGGGTAGCAGAGTCAGGTAGGCGTGGGTGGAGATATATGGATATAGGGAGGCGGAGGTGGAGAGAGGACGGTAAAGAAAAGAGAAAAGGGAGTGGAGTAAGGAGAGGAGGGGGCAGTGGCGTACCTATGTAAAATGGCGCCCATGGCAAAGTTTGAATGTGCGCCCCTTCTTAATAATTTATACCTTAGATATACCTAACCTACATAATATTATAATACAGGCACAATTTTAACGAAAGATAAACCATGAAATGAATGTTTTAATAAAGTAATTATATGGTTATTCTTGCTTTAAGAAATAAAATTCTAAATTATCCAAAAAGAAAGGACTACAACATACTTCATTTATTTTTATTATGAAGAAATTGAAGGATAACAAACATACCACAATAAACCTCAATAAATCCGGCCTTTTTTGTTTCAATAATAACATTCTAAAATAACACTTTTCGTGCCTTTATGGAAGCAAATTCGTTTTATGATTTTATCAAAGTTAGTTTTCTCTAATTCTTCCCTTTCTATACTCATCAAAGCTAGATCACACAATCTGTCCTGACTCATTGAGGCTCGGAGACATGAAAGAATTAGTTTCAGTTTACTGAAACTTCGCTCGCAGCTTGCAATAGATACTGCCATTGTCAACATTATTTGCAAAGCAATTCGAAGATTGGGAAATACGCTCTCATCACCATATTCAACTATGAATGTCAGAAGGTCTTCAGGACGCGATAACTTTAAGTTGGCACGACTTGATATCAACATTTTGCAATCAATAATCTCCTCATATCATTGCTTGCCATCTATGTCTGAACTGTACACAGCTCCTAAATTTTCACACATAGACTCTAATTGTTCACAGTCAGATGAGTCAGGACTGTAACAAAGGCCTTGGACATCCAAGAGAAAGCCAAATTTGGAATCGATGTCAAATAACCGGGAGAATCGATCATCCATCTCTTTGTGCAGGCGGTCTAGAGCTCCCTTCATGACTCGTTTCATTTCATCTGTTCTTGATAACCCGGCATCTTGTGCATTTTCACCAGCCATTCTTGTTTTTCCCTTTGTCCTTCTTTTGATTTCAACGTCCCATTTTTCACAAAGGTTCTTGCCATCTTCCAAGCATTCATCAACTAAATTTTCTCTTGCATCATTGAAATGATCTCCTAGGCCTTTTATGTCTAGGGCAGCATTGTGAAAATTCATTGTCTTGTCTTGCAATCGTTTTTGCACTCTATCTATTGACGAAAGTATTTTGTGCCAAAAACCCAACAATGTTAGAAACTCGTATGTTAGTATGCGATTTACTAGTTGTTTAGCGTCACTCTGGCTATCAATTGTTTGGTTGACATCTTCTATCATGCTGTCTAGTACATCAACGATTTTGTCAAGATACATTTGTACAGGCTTCACTGCTTCTGTTCTAGAACTCCAACGGCTTTCTGCTTCAGCCTTTAAAACCAGTGGGACAGCATCTTTTAATTTCTCCCACCGCTGTGTGGAACGGGAAAAGAAGCCATACAATGAATCAATAACTCCAAAGAACGAGACCATTTCTGTGTCTTGCCTGGCTGCCTGAACACCTACAAGGTTAAGTGAATGGTTATCACAATTTACAAACACTGCCAGCTTATTTTTTTCATTCTTTGCTGCACACCACTGCTGTGTCCCGCCATCACAGCAGCATTGTCATAACATTGTGACCGACAATCTTCTATCTTCATCTGGTCTTTCTCAAATTGTTGCATGATAACTTCAACGAAGCTTGCAGCATCCTTCTGACGTATATGGAGAAAACCCAGAAAGGACTCTCTAACACAAACTGTTTTCCTTTCAAAATCAATATCCACAAACCTTACAACTTCTGAAATCTTCTGAAGTTTTAAAAGTTGGATCAAAATACCGTGGTATTTTGAGGGTTAAAAAGTTTCTGAAGAAGTTTTCTAATAAAAATTGTTGGATTGAGATAGTACTAAAAGTTTAAGATTTTTACCATCCTATTACTAGTTTCTTATTTTAAAAAAAATAGCATACTTTTATCATAACTTGGTGTTTCCAACCCTTATCAATTAATTTTGAAGACTATAGGCTTGTGAAATTGTTGAAATTGTTATCAGAACTTTTTAGTATCTGGCTTACTTGCAAATTTATTCCGAAATTAAGGTGTGATGTCAGTTTAGCAAATGTCTAAATTAATTATTACATCTAATAGGGGAGGGAATATTTTTCATTATCATCGAAAATAGACCCGACTTTCAACAGAAACTGTGAGTGAACGGAACAAGAACTTTTTACCATTTTTGGTCCAGAGGTAATTTATTGTGTCTAGAAAAAATATATGAAAAAAAAATGCATTACCATATCAGCCACACCCTTTTTTATTGGATTTTGGTGCATGTGGGTAAAAATCCAAAAACCCTTACTATCTCTTTAAGGATTCACTTTTTAGCAAATCTGATGCCATTTTTGGATTCCTTGGGTCACAATACTTACCTGTGCAAATTTTCAGAGCCACACGATCTTTCAATCAGAAAATATTCAAAGAAATGACATCACAAAATGTATCCCGGGCGCCACATTATGCAGCAAAAACGAAAACAAAAAATGCTCTAAATCGGAAACCGCTTGGAATTAGATGCTCAAATTTTCAGGATTTCTTAGTTCCTATATTGTCTACCTGCACTGCAAATTACAGCCAAATCTTTTTTTTTTTTTTTTTTTTTTTTACAAAGGCATCACCACATTATCAAGGCCCAGAGGCCACTCAAGGATAAGGGTTAAAGAGTGTACAGTAGAAATTGGTCAATATAGTAATTATTAGTAATGAAAATTTGGTAAATTTAATAACTTATATGGAACGGCTCATCAAGAACTTATTTACTTTAGACTTGAACACAACCATATTGTAGTCAGCCGGAAAGCAGGAAAACGGAAGACAATTCCATAGGCGTGCAGTTCTAAGAAAGAAGCTTTGTTCATGGAATCTACGTTTAGGTTTAGGCACAGATAAAGAGTGGGGGAAATTATTGATAGTGTTTACAGCTAGACGAGTGTTTCTTGTGAAAGTTTGGCGAGGGGGGACCATAGATTGAAGCTCAGTCGAACACTTTCCATGAAAATAACGATACATCAGAGACAAACTCGCAACATCTCTTCTGTGAGATAGAGGTTGCAAGGAGGAGAAAAGGACATCTCCTACGAGGCTACGAAGTCTATTTTGAACTCTATCAAGGCAGGACAAGTCCTTTCTAGCAGCTCCTGCCCAGATGTGGCAACAGTATTCCATCCTTGGACGTACCTGGCTCTTATATAGGTAGAGAATAGCATCAGCAGTGAGATATCTACTGGATCGATAGAAAGATCCCACCATTTTTCCAGCGGCCTTGGCAACAGATTTAATATACGTGTTCCATTTAAGATCAGGAGTAATGGTCAAGCCCAGAAGCTTGTCAAAACTTGAGGCCTCCTGAAGACGAGAGCCATTCATTTCAATTGATGACAAATGTGAATTAGAATGTTGATGGTGTAAAGAGAGAAGCTTGGTTTTAGATGCATTAAAAGTAACCAGCCACTCCTTTCCCCATTGTACTACGTGCTCAAGATCAGAGGAGAGAGAATTGGAGAGAACTTGGTCGTTTACTGTCTTAGATGTGGTACCATAAATGGTAGTGTCGTCAGCATAAATGTCTACAAATGATGTAAGGATATGATTTGGAAGATCATTAATGTAGATCAGGAAAAGAGTTGGGCCCAGGATGGATCCCTGAGGGACACCGGCATTAATACTGTGAGCTTCTGATTTTTGCCCCTCAACTACTACTCTTATGAACCTATCAGAAAGAAATGATTTAATAATTGAGAAGACTTTTCCAGCTATACCATAGCTAGCGATCTTATGAAGTAAACCTTTATGCCATACCCTATCAAAGGCTTTAGATATGTCAAGAGCAATTGCCCTAGAAAGATTGCCACGGTCGAGAGATTTGCTAATCCTATGCGATATAACTGTAAGGACATCTGCTGTAGATCTAGCAGAACGGAAACCATATTGAGTGTCACTAAGAAGGTTATTTTTGTTGAGATGTTTGATTACTTCTGTATTTAACACAGATTCTAGCAACTTACTCATGACGCACAGGAGACTTATTGGCCTGTACTGAGAGGGGGATGAGCGATCACCTGAATTCTTAAATACAGGGCATACTGATGAGATTTTCCAGGGAGATGGGAAACTATTTTCCTTAAGACAACGTTTAAACAGTTTTGTAAGTATGGGCGCTAATTCAGGTTGAAGTTTTTTGAGTACTATAATTGGAATACCATCAGGGCCAGTTGCTTTACTCGAATCAAGGTTTTTGATTAGCTTCGCAACATCACGTACAGATATACGTATATCACATAGCGTGTTTTCTGATACAGGAGGAAATATTGGGGGTTGGTGGTCTTGGTCGCAAAGGGTAGAATTAGCTGCAAAGTTCTTGACAAAGAGTTTGGCTTTGTCTGATGCTTACGAGATTACCTCAGGTCCATTGATAATAGTTGGGATGGAGCACACGCTTCTGTTCAGGATTCTGTTTGCTATTTGCCAAAACTGGTGGGAACCAAGCCGCTGCTCAGCTACTTTGGACTTAACAGATTGAGCATACAACACTCTTGCGTTCCTTATTACTTTCTTACAATGGTTGCTGGCAGTCCTGAAAACGGCTTTAGTTTCCATACATCTATTACGTTTGAAGCAGTGGAAAAAGTGATTTCTGTGCGCAATGGCAGCAGCACATTCTGGAGAGAACCATGGCTGGCTGTTAGGTTTTTGCTGAAACTTTTTAGAGGGTATGAAATGGTCAATACCTACAATTAACCATTCAGTTAGGTCTAATACTATAGAAGACACATCCTTTTTAAACATGGAATGCAGAGGTAGATCAGATATAAATGTACGGAAGCTATCCCAGTCAGCCTTAGTGTATCGATATACTGTACGATGAAGAGGTACGTCTGGGGACTTATTACATTTCATTTTTATCTTAATTGATACAACAGAGTGGTCGGAAGATCCAAGAGGCGACAGAACAGAAACTGAACATAGTTCAGGGCAAGTTGTGAGAAAAAGGTCTAGTAGGCTTGCATACTGGCCGTCATTATCGGGCACACGGGTAGGTTCCTGAACAATCTGAGTGAGGTCATAGGCAATGGAGAAATCATGACAGAACCTCCCCTCATCATCGGTCTTGTTTGAGTGGGTCAACCATTCGACGTTGTGAACATTGAAGTCTCCACATATGTGAATGTTAGCTGAAGGATAAGTAGAAAGGACTTGGTCAATTTTCTCAGATATGCTTTGAAAGATAGTAACTCCGAGGATATGGGTGTCAAGCCCTGGATGATTTGACATGGAATGCATAAAAAAGGGTGGTGGCCTTCCGTTTATTCCGGTTTGAATATATCGGAATTATGCAGAAAAACTCGCTCCAGTAATTACGCATATGTTCAAATTTTAATTTTTGCGCCCATGTCAGAGTGGCGCCCATGGCACGGGCCATGCCTGCCATACCCTAGATACGCCACTGGGAGGGGGTTTCAATTTTTAGGTTTTAAATTTTATCTGCCTTTTGCTTGTTCAGCAAGGTATATTAAGTAGATGAGAGAGAGAGAGAGGGAGGGCGAGAGGGAAAGAGAGGGAGAGCGAGAGGGAAAGAGAGGAGAGAGAGAGGGAAAGGGTTAGTGTAGATGTCATGTTTTTGACAAGTACAGGGTTCATTTAAAATTTTCGGAGTCGCTATGCGTCGACTTGTTCATTTCAGTTTGCAAAGGATTGTTTTTTTTAATACATACGTTAACGCACGCAAAAATACGCATGCATACATATACATACATATGTACATTTCTACACATCCATATACAGACACATACGCACACACACATATATATAAACAATGTATATGCAGACATACATGGATCCATATGCAGACATATACATACATACACACAACTCTTATACACATATACACTCACAAATATATAGACACATATACATATATATGTAGGTGTGTGTGCATATATTTATATTTTTTATAGTAAAAAAATTTAAATTCTATTACCAAAGTTAATTTATCACAATAAATTCCGGTTTAATCATAAATTCCTCAGTGATTATAAAAGTTTGTTAATAGTTTAAAAAAGATCAATTACTGCATGATTGTTTGAAACTTGATAAAAATTCGAATAGAAAGCTACTTAAATAGTATTTGAGGTGTAGCGCTTACTTCTCATTTAAATTGATATCCCCTGATATGACGAGCATAATATATGTTTACAGTCAAGTTTTATTCCGTACTTGCTTAATGTTTCCACAATTCCAAAATAACGTAATTTTCCTTGCTAATTTTCCATTGCATCATTTATGCATAGTGATGTTTGAAAGTATTTTTCTCGACAAAAATCTTTTGTTTAATTTTTCAAGATTTTTCTAGAAAATTTATACAACTTTTTTAAAACTTTGTTTTAAAAATAAAATAAATTTACATCGTATTTTGATCTTATTATCATTTTATTTTTTGTGATAATTTGAAAACAATAAATATTTATCATTAGTACCAATAATGAAAAATTAAATTCAAAATTTTAAACAATTGGTTTTGGAATCATACATTAGGGACACATTTTTCCGATTCCAATACCTCCAAAAGTTTCGATCTTTTACAACCTTTTCATATTCTTTTGATAACTTTTATTTTTTCTATTTTCTCTTTAAATGCCGCCCCTGACATGTGCCGCTCGTAAAATAGGGACACATTTTCCGATTCCGATACCTCCAAATGTTCTGATTCGTTACAACCTTTTCGGTATAAAATTTCAGATTTTTTGTTAGCTTTTATGTATTTTTTCTATTTTCTATTTTTACCTTCTCAAAATGCCACCGCTGAAATGTGCTGCTCGTAAAATAGGGACATATTTTTCCGATTCCAGTGCCTCGAAAAGTTCCGATTTTTTACGAATTTTTCAGTAAAAAAAAAATCCGATTTTTTGGTTAGCTTTTATTTAATTTTTTTATTTTCTATTTTAAACCTCTCAAAATGTCGCCCCTGACCTTTTGGTCTGTTATTATTTTTAAGGATGGTGTTTATTTGGTTATTGTGGCCTGGTAGACCAACAAAAAACCTACCTTAAAAATATTGTTTTCTATATGTTTTCGGGTGTACTGAAAATGAATATCGCATTTAAATTTTTCGCAAAAAAGTATTTTCTTATGTTATGAGTGGTGGCCATTGTTGTATGCGCAAGCACGTATAGTTTTGCTTAATACACGGAAAAATACATACTTTTAAAAATTTAGATGCGATATTCATTTTCAGCACACCTGAAAGCCTATGGAAAACAAGTTTTTTTTAAAGTAGTTTTTGTATTGATCTACCAGGCCACAATAAACACCACTTAAAAAGAAAATAACAGACCCCTTCCCCCCAAAAAAAGATAAATTGCCATAAAGTGATAGTTCATTTTACATCAAATTAATAGAGAAAAGTTATCCCCCACTTTTTGAAACTATAATTTCTTCATATCTTGGAAACTATTCGTTTCCTGGAATTTTAAACGTTATTTTCGTTTTCATCACCCTCGAAAACCTATTAAGTGGTAAGTATGATTAATTTCATATTTGTAGTGTCTTTTAATGCATTAATCAGCAAAATTAATTGTATATTTTGCAAAGCTCTTTCCTCTGATGAGAAGAATTGCATTTTTTGAAACTCTGCAGAATAATTTCTTTCTTGTTTATACCTTCCTTACAGGTTTATAATTTTTTTTTTAAATTTGAATAAATTTACAATAATAAGATTTTTCTATTATCTACCTCCTTGGTGACATGCAATATGATTTCTGTTCTACTAGATTTACAACAGATGAGCTAAGAGTTATATCTCATGGGAATAGCAAATCTCTCGACGGAGGCTTCCTTTCTAAAGCAATTGCTCTTGACATAGTTTGATAGGGTATGGCATAAAGGTTTACTTCACAAGATCTCCAACTACGGTATAGCTCGAAATGTCTTCTCAATTATTAAATCATTTCTCTCTGGTAGGCTCATAAGAGCAATGGTTGATGGGCAGAAATCAGAAGCTCACAGTATTAATGCTGGAGTCCCTCAGGGACCCATCCTAGGCCCAACCCTTTTCCTGATCTACATCAATAATCTCTCAAATCATATCCTAAGATCATTTGTAAACATTTATGCTGGCGACACTACCATCTATGAAAACGCTTCCAAGGCCGTAAATGACCAAGTTCTCTCTGATTCTCTCTCCTCTGATCTAGAGCACATGGTACAATGAGGAAAGGAGTGGTTGGTTAATTTGGATGCATCTTAAACAAAGCTTCTATGTTTCCATCATCAATGCTCTCATTCCCGTCTGGCATCAATTGAAATGAATAGCTCTCGTCTTGGGGAGACTCCATGTTTTGAAAAGCTTCTGGGCCTGGCCTTTACTCCTGATCTGAAATGGAACCTGTACATCAAATCCATTGTCAAGATTGCTGGAAAAATCATTCTATCGATCCAGTAAATATCTCACTGCTGATGCAGTTCTCTACCTGTATAAGAGCCAAGTACATCCAAGGAGTACTGTTGCTACATCTGAGCAGGATCTGCAAGAAGCACCTTATCTCGCCTTGATAGAGTTCAAAATAGACTTCGTAGCCTCGTAGGAGATGTCCTTTTCTTTTCCCTGCAGCCTCTATCTCACAGAAGAGACATTGCGAGCGTGTCTCAGCCATATCCTTATTTTCATGGCAAGTGTCCATCTGAGATCCAATCTACGGTCCTCCCTTGCCAAACTTTCACAAGAAACACTTGTCTAGCTGAAAACACTATAAATAATTTTCCCCATTCTTTATCTGTGCCTAAACCTAAAGGTAGATTCGATGAACAAAGCTTCTTTCTTAGAACAGCACGGCTTTGGAACTCTGTTCTGTTTCCCTGCTTTCTAGCTGACTACAATATGGTTGTCTTCAAGTCTAATGTAAACAAGTTCTTGATGAGCCGTCCCCTTTAGTAATCCAATTTAGCAAATTTCCACTACTGACGATCACTACAATATTGTTCCATTGACGGCCGTACACTCATTAAAACTTATCCTCAAGTGGTCTCCAGGCCTTGATAAGTGGTGACTCTTTTGTAAAAAACAAGAATAACATATACAGGCGCCCGGCAATATTTTTGGGATTATTTAGTATTTGACTTTCCGAGTACGATAGAGTGGCGAAATTCCTTATATAGAATAGCATCGACATATAAAGACAATACCTGTAATAAAAATGGAATAAAATCGATTAGGTAAGAAAAAATATTTAATTTTCACCATTTTTTACAAAACACACGCGACATTATTTTTCGGACATTGTTAAAAAACTGTTAATAATCTGTAATATCAGCTTTCTTCTCAATAACTTTTATCAATCTCTCTTCATAATGATCAAACATATGCACAATAACATCTCTACGTGTTTCTATTCGTTGTTTTTTGGCATCTAGTATTCGTTCCCATAGTTGAGCCTCTTTCGTTATTTCAGGTCCATCATAAACAAGTTGCGCAAACATTTCCCAAACATTTTCCATTAAATTTAGATCTGAGTTTTTTTGCAGGCCATTCCAAAGTTGTCATATTCACTTCAGCCATCCATTCTTTCATGAGTTTTGACACATAGATGTTGCAATTGTCTTACTGTAGAACGAAATCATTCCTCATCTCTCTTCTTATCCTTGGAAGGGATTTCTCGTCAAGCAACTGTTTGTAGCTTTCGTTGTTCTGTCTTCCTTTCAGCCACTCCAACCATATATTTCCATTAGCAAAGATCATACCCAAACCATAACTCCTCCTCCTCCTCCTCCTCCTCCTCCTCCTCCTCCTCCTCCTATCTGTCTTTTGTTCAGTACAACCGGCTCATCTCTTCTCGACCAAGTAAACCATCCATCGGGCCCATCAAACTTGAAACGTTTCTCATCAGTAAATATAACCTTCTTAAAGTCAACATGCTTTATTAATCACCTTTTAGCACTCTCCAGTCTTTCTCTTTTGTGTTTCTTTATTAGTGTAATTTTTTTCTTAGCCTTTGCATACTTCAAACCAATCCTATGCAGCATTCTTTGTCCTGTTCAGCCTTTTACATCCAATTCAGATTTCTCCTTCACTTTTATTGCTGTAACTTTTTCTCCATATGTCAAAAGCCGTGTCACAGTCCTCTTCATTATCCTTTCAGTTCTCTTGCCAATTGATCATTTCCTTCCTCTCTTCTTTTTCCGCTCGGAGTTTGTCTTCAGCATGCATTCGACCATTGATTTCGGCAGCTTCAAATCCATGGCGATCCTTTTGATGCTAAGGCCATCTTCCCGCTTCTTCCGTGCCAAACAAACGATTTCTTTTAAATACATTTTACTTACTTTACTTGCATTAAACTTAATTGTTTTGCCAGTAGAATAGAACAGATAATTGATTTTAATAATTACAGCTAAGTGTACAAGCACAAAATTTGCATACAGAAACATATACATGAAGATAGCTCTTAATAAAATAGGATTTTTTGTCATGTCCCAAAAATAGCGTCGCTCCAGTTTTCGCAAAAATGACAAAAAACGAAAATCATCAAGGCCAAACTAAAAAAATGATTAAACTAGTAGTGGATTTTTACTCCTCAACTACGTACTAACAATCTCCAAAGTTTTTGGCACTAGTAACCACCTTGAAGTACTTTTTTCAAAGTGTCTGACAAATATTGTTGGGTCTCGAAATAAAGACGAAACGTTGATGAACACATAATACGGTTTGTTCCTTTTTATTTCTCTCTCTCTCTCTCTCTCTCTATATATATATATATATATATATATATATATATATATATATATATGGTAAGAAAGTTCTTGCGATTTTTAACTTTTCAATTCAGATGACAATATCTTAGCTTCAATAAAAACTTATTCATCGAAATAAGCACAATTAACACACTTTTGCCAATGTAAAACACTTGTATTCATGCCAGTAATATAAACATCTTGCGTTCTGGTGGCGATGAAGTCGTTGAAGGTTTTGATATCGTTTAGGTTTTTTGAAGCATTTCTCGTGTAGAAAGTTCCCGAGATGCTGGAAAACGTGGCAGTCGGTAGGTGATAGGTCTGGAGAGTATGGCGGATGAGGAAGAGTTTCATACTCCGATTTGTTCTTCTGCAGGGTGGGTTTAACAACGTGCGCTTGAGTATTCTCGTGGAGAAGAAGTGGGCCTTTTCTGTTGACTAAATGTTGCTGTCAAAGATTCTGATGCATTTTATTTATTTGTTGGCAGTACTTATCCGCCGTAATAGTTTTGCCTGCATTCCAAAAACTGTAATGAATGAGACTGGTCGCAGGCCACAAAACAGTCAGCATGACCCTTTTTTTTGGTGCAACTCTGACTTCGGGAAGTGTTATGGAGCTGCATTGGCGACTAACTACTGAGCTGAACATGAATGGTTGTCATAAAGAACCCACTTGTCATCACAAGTCACAACCCGGTCAAGAAATGGGTCGTTCTTATTGCGTAAAAAAGGGAAGATGATAGTTCATAATGGCGTTTCTTTTGGTTGTCGTTCAATTCGTGAGGTACACATTTATTAAGTTTTTTGTCTTTCCAATCTTTCAAGTGGTTGGAAATCGTTGTATATGTTACGTCCCATTCAGAATCAAGTTCTCAAACAGTTGTGCCTGCATTGGCTTCGACAAAGGCTCTTAATTGATCCGATGTTTGATCACTATGCTCATCATCTTCAAGAATCTCTTCGCTGTCACGAAATTTCTTAAACCACTATTGTGCTGTGCATTCAGTAGTGATTCCTGGGCCAAATGCTTCGTTGATATAGTGAGCTGTTTCAGCAACTTTTGGGCTTAGCTTGAATTGAAATAAGAAAATTGTGCGAATTTACTTTTTTTCCATCTTGTATTTAACGTTCTGAAAAGAGAATATACTTCCGTTTTAACGATTGTAATTTCAACGATTAGATAAAGGGAACAACGCTCTTTAAAATGATATAAAAAGTAAAGGTATTATAACGAAAACTTCTTTGAAAATACATCATTTGAAATCTAAATTATAAATTCCGCAAGAACTTTCTTCTTAACATATATATATATATATATATATATATATATATATATATATATATATATATATATATATATATATAGAGAGAGAGAGAGAGAGAGAGAGAGAGAGAGAGGGGGAATTTGCTAATAACTGAGAATTATTTGTTTTCTCCGTATTTTGTTCATATTTGTATCTTGGCAAAAGACTCTCCTATACATTCACAATAAAGATGATGTCAGGAAACGGTCGACCGGCGTCCGAGGGAGGTGGGTGACAGTTGCATAACGTTCCAGTCGTGGCATTGTATGAAAGCAGCGCATATGACCTGACAAAATATGGCGACTGCTAAAGCCATCACGGTGTTTGCTAGCATTTTCAATTTCCTATCTCCTATGCAGGATAGTTACTCATCTCCCCGGGGAAATTAGTCTCGTCTTTAGATGTTATGTCACGCTTATGAATAGATAAATATAACATTCCGTAAATGCTGGCTCACAAAAGCAGAGTTCATTTCAAGAAGTCAATGAAATTCTCGAGAAGGAATTACAATCTTTTATGCAACAAATGGACCCCTGGTGTGGCCACGTGGTTAGAAATGTACCGCGATGGTAGACGGTTCAATATTGATTGATTTTCTTGTGAATCAGCAGAGAAAATAAATGTATTATTTTGATTCTTCCGACTTCTGTTCTCATCTTCGATGTCATTATCACAACGTTTCGGTCGATACAACACCCGACTTTTTTCAGGTCTATCTTGTCGAACTCTGGAATCTTTCTGTCGAACTCTAGAATGTGCACAGAAGTTCGAATGGAACCCTTAATTTAATTCACGGGGTAGCATGCTATCGTCTCATTAGCCATGACTGAATAGAGGTCCTAAATAATCTGCAATAGTATTTTCGGTAAGCTACACTGAGGATTGAACCTTAAACCTGCAGAAGAATATCACTGTAATAGTGTAGATGAATGAAAATACAATTTCGAATTACTTAGGACGTCTACTCAGCCATCACTGACGGAATGATAACATGCATCTCCTGTGAATCACATAAAGGGTTCCATCTTAAATTCCATGCAGATCCCGAGTTCGACGGACAGATTCCCATGTTTGACAAGATACACCTGCTGAAGAAGGTCAGAGGTTACATTCGCTGAAACGCTGTCAAAATAACACTTAAGATGAGAACAGTAGTCCAAAGAATCCAAATAATACAAATAACTAATCCTCATCTCAAAAATTCAGAAACATAAATGCATGACTAAGTTTAATGCTACTTAGACAAAGTTTATTTCCTTTAACAACCTTTCCAAACTTAGATTACCATGGCTAGTAACACTGTATTCAAGTATCCAACATTTAAATTCCTTAGATTAACATTCTCAGATAACATTAAGTAGAACAGATGCACCGGAGATACTGCCAAGTCTGCTGCAAAGAAAGTAAACTCCCTTTACTTCTCACACCTGCCAATGTCTTATATCTTTATATTATATATATTAAGCTTTGTTTATTGTATGATGATAACCCCCCTCATTCGCCCATGCAGAGAGTATTGTTGGCACATATTGGCTGGTGCACCAACCACTAAATTCTTCCTCGTGAACAGGGTGCAAAAAGTATTACTGCACTCTCTTCCAAGCTCCAGCCCCTAAGCATCATCGCATTGTTGCGTCATTGTGCTTATTTAACAAGTATGACACTATCGTTTGCTGGAGGAGACTTACTTGGTTAAGGAAACCCGCTCCCCAGGTGTGAGACACAATATCAATTGATAGGCACATGGAAACATCACCAGGTCAAGATCGTGTCAACAATAACCGGCTGGCATGGGTTCCTACTTGAGTCTTTAGGTACCAAAATATTACCTTATGGGGTCGTACGTTTAGTGGTTAGGGCAACTAACATTATGGGTTGATCACTAACAATGACATCCTGAGAAACAGCAACAAATTGTAACATATATAACTATGTGTATAGTTACTTGTAAGTCTTTTTCAAAATGTGAATGCATACCTGGAATTGGGGTGTGGTTTTTTCTCCGGGTGGTTTTCCATTCCTCGATGATGACTTCTTCCTGTTTGGTTCCGGTTGAGGTGGACAACCTCGTTTTGACATCTTGGCAGATTAAATCACACGCAACTCAGATTGTAATATTACAATATATATAAGAGAATCTTAATTATTTTATTTTACGAAAGATATTCGCAATATATTACAATTAAAAAAAGACAATTCATAGCATTTAAACTTTTAACCATTAAACTTTCAAAGAGCTTAACTAACCTTAACTAACTACTGGAGAAAAGGCTGCCCCCTCCCTATACAGAGAGACAAAAATGTGCGTGCTCACCCTATGCTTGTCAATGTAGAAAGTCCTGGGTCCTATCGAATTGCATTGTTGTCTTTTCCCCTGTATCCTTCCACATGTGACCAAATCACCTCTATGGGGGTGGGGAAATGAAAATGCAGTGGCATTTACAAAGTATAGTGCCACACAAGTCCTACAAGTGAATGTGCTTTGATAAATTTATTACATTTGTACTCCCTAAATGAAGATACCGTCCGTTTGACGACAAAATTTCACCTCTTCACTGTAGCCAGAACATTTTCTACTCTAATAGCTTCGTTCCTCAGATTGCTTGCCTTTGGAATTCCCTCGCCTCCTGCTCTTTTCGGGTACACTACAATCACATAGAGATTTAAATAAAATATGAACAATCATCTTTCTGCCCAACTCCCCACTAAGATTACCCTCTAAAATCTGGCTCCTATCATAGTACTCCCCATACACTTCAACATAATATGCCTTATTTGGGGTTAATGAAAGTTTATTTTTAATCTTTCAATGGATACTGACACAAGTTTGATAAACTAGGACTAATAAATAGTAAATAGAAATGCAAGAATAAAGGCAGACTAAACAAACGACGATCATTATTATTCATAATTAACTAGCCGTAGTTACCCAGCGTTGCCCGGTAATGTGTGCATTTGTTTTGCTTCTTTTTTTTTCTTATACTATACAGATTGTTTAATGGAAACAGGGGGTATTCCAAAGGCCAGCAGTTCGAGGGAAGAAACTATTAGCAAAGGTTTTCCAGCATTGATGCACTGTAATAGTGAAGGCGTGGGATTTTACTGCTTATTGGGCAAATAGGGGGTATGTATGCTGTGGAACCAAGAATGCCATGGCACATCCAATTGAAGTACTTGTAAAACAGTCACAAGGAGGTATACTTGCGGTGTTGGGACAGAGGTTGGAGCTTTGCCGATAGTGTGAGACCTATTAGATTTGAGAGTTTTTAGACCCTGTCTAATAATAAGCGACAAGTGATAGATACGACAACATTTTATTCACGGGTGAATTGAGCCTTTGTCAATGCTGTTATTACATATTAGCTTAAGAAGGAAATTCTTGCAGAATATTTGATTTTGATTTCAAATGATGTATTTTCAAATAAGTCTTCATTTTACTTCAATACAATGATGTATTTTATGTTATATATCATTTTAAAGAGCGTTTAAATTACAATCGTTTTAAAACAATGCTGGCTTCTTTTCAAAACGTTGAATACAAGATGGAAAAAAAAGAAAATTAGCACAATTTTCTCATTTCAATTCAAGCTAGGTCGAAAAGCTGCCGAAACAGCTTGCAATATCAACGAAGTGTTTAGCCCAAGAACCACTACTGAACGCACGGCACAATGGTAGTTTAAGAAATTTTGTGGCGACGACGAGAATCTTGAAGATGATGGGCGTAGTGGTCAACTATCAGATGTTGACAACGATCAATTAAGAGCCTTAGTCGAAGCCAATCCACGCACAACTGTTTGAGAACTTACTTCTGAATTAGATGTATCGTATACGACGATTTTCAACCACTTGATAGAGATTGGAAAGACACAAAAACTTGATAAATTGGTGCCTTACGAATTGAACGACAACCAAAAGAGACGTCGTTATGTAGTATCATCTTCCCTTCATTTTTGCAAAAAGAACGGCTCGTTTCTCCATCAGGGTGGTGCTTGCGATGAAAATGGGGGTTGCTTACAACAATCAACGACGCTCAGCTTAGAGTTGCATCAACAGACGTTCATGCTGACTGTTTGGTGATCTGCGACCGATCTCATCCATTACAGAACTTCCTTGTCAATTTGATATATATATATATATATATATATATATATATATATATATATATATATATATATATATATATATATATCGTATGAATACTTATGTCCACAGACATGTTTCGTATTTTGAAGATTCATTAGTGCAGCTTTATTCGATCCCGGACCTTGCTACCGCTGACTGCAACAGTCCAACGTCTAGTTTGCTGTCTCGTCTAGTTTGCCAGTTATTACAATACAGGAGAAATTATATGGTATTTAATTACGCTAATCGGTTCCAGTAGATGATTTAATTCTGTTTGAGAGAAATATATTGCACATTAGTTAAGGTAGAAACCATCTCCTTTGTACTAGGGCCACGAATATATGTTATGTAAATATTAACACACAGAGACACGTATTTCCTCTCTTGTCGACTCGGCTCGCGATATGAACGAAGCGTTTGGCACAGGAACCACTACTGAACGCACAGCACAATTGTGGTTTAAGAAATTTCGTTGTTTTATCTATTCAAATCACCGACTTTAAGTTTCGAACCCTAGACTTTCAGTCACAATCAACTGTGAAAGACAGTTTCATTTGGAACACATCTGTTACACTAATAATTTTCATCATGGGCAACATGGACACCCCCACAACAATTCCAAAAATAAAAGAACGGATAAAAACATTTAAATGTAATCGCCCAAAACAAGAAAAAGTACGTGATACCCTCTCCACCAGATATTTCGGCAGAAGAGATACAAAGAGAATAAACTATTCTCCGGATATTGAGCACTGGAAAGAACCCTCCCCAAGAAAAAAATAAATAATTAAAAATAAATCATTACAACTTTTGTTTCAATAAAAATAGCAGCGAATGCCCGTGCAATCGCAAAAAATAAATAAATAAATAAAATAAAAATAAATAGCCAAGTAGGCAGAACCCCTAAAAATATGAAGATCTACCAAAAATTAATTCCAAAAAACAATTAAATGAAATTTTTCGTCATTTTATGTTTCTCATGTACCCCCCCCCCCAAAAAAAAAAACTGAATTCGTCATATTTTGGGGTTTGTTTTGTTTATGAAATTGTTAGGTGAAAGTACAGAATGGTCTTATAAAAATTAATTAAATTTATCGTTATTTTATGTTTCAAATGTAATTCCCGCCCCCCCCACAAAAAAAAACAAATTGTATTTGTCATGTTTTGCCCCCATCCCAATCGATCGTCAAACTTGAAAAAATGCTAGAGGTGACATGTCTCGTTGAACGATTGGTGGCCAAAAGGTGGGTGCCCATTTTCGTTAAATTTATAAAGAAAAGTGATCCCCCGCTCTAAAATGTTAATTTTCTTCTTTCATATTATTTATAAAGGCTCTTTATACGTATTAGGCCAATAAAAAGTAAATCTTCATTTTTTAGAGGTTAAACGACGCTAAGTCACGTCGTAAAAATTTACCTTTCTAATTAGAAAGTTAAGTTTATTATAATCGATGAGATTAACGTGAAAAAAGAAAAAAGTGTAGATTTTTATTTTTTTAGGTGTTAAACGACACTGGATCACATCGTAAAAATTTACTGATTTCTGTATAGTCGTTTAAAGAATAATACAAACAAACAAATTAAATCTTTTCAGATTTTTCGTAAGTGTTTTTTGTTTGTTTGAATATTTAAAAAAACAATAAAAGCCAAACATTTTTCTATCTACACGGAATTAGTTTTTGCAAGATTGAAACTTATTGAGATTACCAAATTTATTTGGTGAATAGTTTGTTTATCTGAAGTTTCTAGGGGCAAATAACTCTAAAAAATAATTTTTTTAATCGATAGTTGAATAATTCCAAATAAATTAAATTAAATATATTGTCAATATAATTATTGTTTAAAATTTATTAAATAACAATTTTAGATAGAACACTTAAAACTTAAAATTCTCTCGCTAGAAACATTAACTAAGATACCGCTATTTAATAAAATCGATTTTGCTTAATGTAATATGCAAATGAGATGATATCGTAATTGTATATATTTTGCAACAATCATACTATATATAGAAATAAGTGAGAGAGCAAAGTAAGGAACCTTTTGTATATGTTAATCAAATTGTGAACAAACAAACAGACAGCAATACGAATTTATATATATATATATATATATATATATATATATATATATATATATATGTGTGTGTGTGTGTGTGTGTGTGTATTAAAACCAATTGCTCTTAATGGTAATACATGATGAGATGAAGACGCACACATTCATTAATAAAGCTTTGTCAGTCAATATAGATTACACGTAAATTAACTTGTGTGTTAAGACAATAAACGAATGCTGTGAAAGTTGAAAATTCCAGTTTCTCTGAACGGTTTCAATTTCATTCATGTCTTATATTTGACAACGAGTGGAGGACTGCTCCAAATATCAAAATAAAAATTAATTATAAAACTAGTATCGTTTTTATGCCTCATACATTATATATATATATATATATATATATATATATATATATATATATATATATATATATATTACGGCATGCATATAAAAATGGAAATAAACGAAACTTTGAGGAATATTAGGTCATGAGTTAGCGAATCATTTATATATATATATATATATATATATATATATATAACTACTTCATTTACTCACACAAATTTAATATACGAAAGTATTGATTTATGCGTAAACTTTAAGTATTTACTTCAAAAGTGCTCAATACGTAGGTAGAGCTAGTTAGTAATTTATAAAATATATATGGCGATTAAGCTACACTGAATATTCTGCGTTTCATCCACTGTAGGATTCGTCAGGCTTATGCGCGAATTTTGTGGTTGCTTCTTGTTTTTATATATGTTGAGGATTTCTAGTTAGCCAATCAGCTTTCTAGTATCCACCGCGCCCCTTCCTATCAGCTAATGGGCATGTATTTTATCGAACAAATGATCTGCTTTAGAACTAGGTTAGTGGTTTAAGGTTTTGTGGTCTGAGTCATGTGGCTGCCTTGAACAACATTCTGACTGTTGCTTTGTAGAAAACTATTTTGCAATCGATAATGTTTCTATAGGAAATATTTGGGGTTTAATAACCTTGAACGAATATCCAAAGTTGTTTCCCATTTTTTCAATTGCTTTCAAAAATGTAAGAGACAATTAAATCACTAATCAATTTTATAACTTCCCCAGCTTATATAGATATCAATATTTCAAAGGATCCCTCAGGCTTACTCGACCCGATTAACTAAACGAAACAGTAAAGCCCACTTGGTTTTACTTTGTTTCAATTCATAAAAAAAGACTTTGCTTTCAACAATAACATCATTAAAAAATGTTTCTGATTTTAAATTTCATCCAACTTCCATACTTCTAAAAATCGTAATAATTTTTAATTAACCAAAAAAACTTGTACTGTTTATAAAATACATAATACCTTCAATAAGTTTCCAGACTTTTCTCTCGTATGCGCACTTTTATTGATAGTACACACATGAAACTCTAGTCTTTCGAAGTAATCTCCTCTGGCTGCAACGTACCCTTCCCACAACTTCTGGAAGGCTCCATGGAAGTCCACTTATGTGAGCATGTCAATGACTTTCGTCACAGCCTCTTTCATCTCCTCAATTATCTTATAACAACAGCCGCTAAGGTTTTCCTTGAAATTATCAAATAACTAAAAGTCACAGGGAACAAGGTCTGGACTATAGGGAGGGTGAAGAACTGTCTTGATGTCCATCGGTCAAATAGTTTTTAACAAGGATGGAGTTATGGACCGGTGCATTCGAACAAATCTTCAACATATTCAGTTCCTTACAAGTAATTGTGTGTAGAGTTTCCACTCTGACATCAGACTGTGCATTTATTATCTCTATAGACGCATGATAGTCATTATCCATGAAATTCTTTATTTGGCTAATCAACTCTGGTGTTCTGACTTCCTTACTCCTTCCACATCTCTCATCATCCCTCACAGACTCCCTGCCTCCCTTGAATCTCTTATGCCACTCACAAACTGATGCTCGATTCATGTAAGATGGTCCAAAAGCAGTCTGAAGCATTCCATACGTTTCTGTGGTATTTTTTTCTAAGTTCAAAACAGAATTTTATTGCATATAGTTTCTTCTCACGTCCAGATTGCATTTTTGAAATTTGCCAGCTGTGACCATCAAGCTTTAGTAGCAGTCGTTTGTATTCCAATTCCTGCTTTAACTGTTCATTTGAATCTGAAATCATAAAAATTGGTCAGTCATCTCATAAGATGTAAAGAAATAACATATTGAATTTTTAAGAGTCTATGACAATTTTAAATGCCTCCACAAAAACAGTTGGAAACTTATTGAAGACACCTCATATGCAATTTACTGCATAAATGCTAAAACTTTAATTAAAACTGGATAGTTCTTGGATTATTTTATTATAAAAAAACGACATATTCATTTGTTCATACGAAGCAGTCTCTTAGCCATAAACCCTGTGTATCGCTTTATCAATATTTTTTTTTTGATTTGGAAATTGCTATGAAATGCAGAGAAGTGAAATTTGGTATAACACTGGAAGAGCATAACAAGGTGCCTTATTTCCCTGATTTTTGTGGAATTTGAAAAAATATTTTGAAAATTATGCTAATTTTTCTATTTTCTGATAATTTTAAGTGTTTATCACTTTATTGCAGGTTTCCCAAAATGCCTAGAAAGGGTCGGTTGACAGCTAGTGAAAAGGAACATGTTGTAGCAGGTCTTGCAGAAGGTTTATCTCCCGTGGCCAAGGAGCTTGAAAGAGATTGTCTTCATTCGTTGAAAATCCAAACATCAAACCACGGAAGGACAAAAACATAATAAAGTCAGTTTCTACTTGTGATGTTAGAAAAATTCTCCGTCAACTTATCAAGCAGCCAGGCAGCAATAGTGCTGCTATATTTGACAAGGCTGGAATACTTCCTTGTCCTGAAAGACATGCTGCAATGTCTTAAACGAAATTGCAAGAAGCATTAAGCCCATAGCAAAACCTGTTTTAAACCAAACTCATAAGGAAAAACGTTTGGCTTCGGCTCAGAAATGCATGAAAACCAGCTTTAAAAATGTTCTTTTCCCCGATGAGACCAGAGCAACCCTTGATGGACTAGATGGGTTGGCCAAATTTTGGAGTCATCTTAGATTTCCTACCCCTTATCGATTCCGTCGTCACCAGGGAGGGGGGTGTCATGTTTTGGGCTTGAATAATCTATGATGAACTAATTGGACCATTTCGAGTGCCAGAAAATGTTAAACTGACAAGCCAGTCTTATATTTTATTTTTAAATGAGCATTTGTCACCATGGCTTGATAATCTTCCATTGGTGTGTCACCGTAAATTGATATTTATGCACGACAATGTGCCATTCCACTCATCCAAGACTACGACATCCTATTCATTAGTTTAGAGTCATCATAGTCATTACTAGTCATCCTAGTCATTAGGGATTATTGGAGAAAATTTGTTCTCCAGATATAATCTCAATTGAACAGCTCTGGTCAATAATAAAGATGAAAGGTGTTCAATTTTCATCGAAGGATGAACTTTGGAGAAAGATTTTGGAAGTTTCCTACAGCATCACATCATCTCAAATCAGCTGATTGACATCATCAGTTGACAAGAGGCTATTCAAAGTGATTTTGAAGCGTAGGAGTTATGTTGATAAATATTTCCGTAAACAAAATGATGTGCAATTCGTTCTTTTTTTTGGGGGGGGTTAATATTGTTACTAGATATGTTCTTTATTTCATATAAATAGAAATATGAAGTTAGAATATTGTTTTATTGCCGAAAATATACATTTTTAGACATTTGCAATAAAGTGATACACACTTAAAATTACCAGAAAATAGAAAAATTTGAAGCGAGCTGGTCGCCAGACAAAATGACGAACAACTCCCTTAAAATAATTTTTTAGAAAAATTAATAAAAATAAATATTCAGACTTGATACATTAAAGGAAGTGTAAATTTATTTAACATTTCTCGGCGTTCCGTTACACTCATATGTTTGTGTCCATTGAAAACAAAGAAATCCTTATGGACTGGGTAAATGTTCCTTTTGAGTGTAAAATAATTAGAAGAAAAAAGAGAAATTAATGTTTTTCTTTGTGAATACATTTCGTGTAAAAAGTGGAGCAAAGAGATAAAGAAAATATTTGTTTTCCTTGTTTCGTTTAGAAGAAATTATCATAATGTCTTTGGTTCGGGCACGTGCGAAAAGAAAGGCCGCAGCGGTGAAAAGCACGTCTTACCTCATGAAGTCCAGTGGAAAGAAAGAGGAAGAGAAATACCTCAAATTTTGTGCCACAGTTTGTTTTTTTTGTTCTCTTTTTTAGAGCTCTCCGGAAACGGTGACATATCAAAAAGTCCCTGTCAAATTTTAGTTCCGGGGTAGGCGCTACAAATTAGCATAATTTTTAAAATATTTTTTCAAATTCCACAAAAATCGGGGGGAAAAGGCACCTTGTTATGCTCTTCCAGTGTACTAAACTTCACTTTTCTGCGTTTCATAGCAATTTAAAAATTCAAAAATATATTGGCCTGCAATAAAGCGATACATAGAGTTTAGAAGCATATGGGTCTGCTACTAATCTTTATTTGCCTTTCCTTTGTACAATTTTAATTGTAATTAAAATGTAATGAGATAAGAAACAGAAAAACAAAAAAAGCAGACGAGTTTTGTATTATCACTATTTATTTACTAAAAGTTTACTCAGATTATTCACATTGGCAATGACAAGTGGTGTTTCCTGAGGTCTCCGTGACAACAAATTGCCCCCAAATTCCCTTCACCTCTTTCAATAATGATTACAAATCACTTTCGCTTATTGCAACTGACGTTTACCATTGATATCTTGCTAACAACGATCATTAGTTTTCTCTGGAATAGCAGTAAGTCTTCACAAGGTTCCTTTATTCTATGCACCCTTTCAGTTGATGTCTAACCATTGCTCTACTTCCTCAGTTTTTTCATCCTCCTTGACCCTTCACGACAGTTTTGTGTGGTACCAAGTGAATAATATGTCAGTACATTCATGTATGTATGACTGTGACATTTTTTGAAGGTGAGGAGGCAGCGTTTTTGCTTTTCTGATATTTTTAATCCCTTCTCTTTGGTTCGTGTGATGTTCTTTCTATACGTTGTGTTTTTCTATTTAACATAATTTGTGGCAGATTAGCGTTTGTTGATTGGTTTCCGCAATCGTGTATTTTCCTTAAACATTCGATATTTTCATCATCACTGTTCGTTTTATGACCTCAATCTTGTGTTTTTATTACAACAGCATACGAGATGACTGTTCCTACAATTATTTGTATTACGATTTTCTTCATGTCCCATATTTTTTCAGCTTTCTGGCAAATCCCATGCATTTGCGTTTTTCTGCCTCCTTAATCTTCACCTTCTGAACTGCTGGAATGTTGAATCTATGATTTAACAGCTTTTTTTGGGTTTTTTTTTATTAACTGTCATCACATCTCATGTTCTTGTTTGGATGAGTTTTTTTCTGTTTGCACATCCATGTCCTATAATATTTTATAGTATTCATTTTCTAACCCTGCCTCTGGTTTCTGTTTCTACCATTTGTTTGCATGTTCAATATACAAACACTTAAATAGTTCCCAAATGGACTTCCTTTATAATGGGTTTATAATAGAATTGTGTTTGTTTTTATATTCTTTTTAGGCCAGTTTACTGCATTTGTGACATGATACGGACTGAGCGATGCCGAGTGACCTTGCTAGTCGACACGAATTCAGAGGAATTTGCACGGCTGAATTCTAATGATGATGATGATGATGATGGTTTGATGTTGTTTTAAACAGAAATTTTGTCAGAAAGAAAAAAAAACAAATAATTGTTCTTATCTTATTGCTATTGTATATCCGTTAACAACGAAAAGGTTGTTTTTGAGCCCTCTGTTGAGCGATATGAAGAAATCCAGAGATTCTTAAGCTGACAGCTTAGGGTGGGAATCGGGGGTGATTGTTCGACCTGGAGGTGACTAATAGCTCCTAATTACATGATAAGTGAACACCTCAGTGCAATGAGGGTTAAAAATGGGGATAGATAAAGCCGAAAGGAGGAGTAGAAATTAGGGAAACAGAGAGAGGGAGGAAATTCAAAAGAGGAAAAAGGAAAGGGAGTACAAATTAATAGGATAAAAGAAGAGAGGGAGAGGAAAGGAAAAAAAGAAAGAATAACTCCAAAAAAGTGGAAGGAGGAATGACTGATTTGATAAAAACAAGACACTTGGCTAATTGGGGTCTCTTTTTCGCTGATCCCTTTCCATGGACTGACGGTAGATGAAGAACGGAAAACTTGGTAAAAGAAACAAACTGCCAGCCCCCTAAGTTGCATGACTAGGTCAGTGTGTAACTATTATATTGTAAAGTCAAAGACAATAATCAATTCTATGTTAAGAAAAACCAATGAAGTTTTGACTTTCTTTTCTTTGATTGGAACGCCGTTGTGAATGCAATATATTTCTCCGATATCCCAGGTGACGGTTGGAAGCTGATTTGAAAGCGGAACCGGAGAGCGACTGACGACGAAGACGAATTCGACCACTAAACGAAACCACGGGTAACACCACAGATATCGACTACGGGTGCATTTCAATCACGAGCCTATGCACCTGAGCTGAGCTGCACTGGAGGGGTTACACATTCACTTATTATGAGATATGGTAAATCGTTTCTTCTATTTAATCACAGAACTTCTTCCTTTTCATCTCCATTAGTGCATACTTTGTTATACTGAATTCCATTTGAATGTAATGGGTGAAGATTCTGGTTGTCTTTATTAGTTTTTTCTCATACTTTCTGTATTTTTGCAAATAACTAAAGGACAACCATATACATAAAGTAGTGTATTTTTTTGCCTCTATGAATTTGTATTCAGTATTACACTTCTTAAGTATGCTATTAGGCAATATTATGACTATGATAAACAGTAATTGTGATAGAGAGCCTCCCTGAAAATGTTTCTTTGTATTAGTTATTTCAGCTATCTGTTGTCCTCTGGCGATCAGTTCCAATCTCCAGGTTTGCATTGCTTTATTCATAATTTTGTCGGACATCGTATAAGCACTTATTATCTATGTTTAGGAAATTTTATTATAGACTTTCTTGCAGTTAATCCATACCAGTTTTTTTTTTCTGTTTTTTTTACCTCTTTAGAGTTTTTTTGATTTGTGTATAACAGGTTATTTGCCCCTTCTTTCGTTTTTCTTGTTCTCTGGTGAGTAGTTCACGATTGTTAAGTGAGTGGCAGATCTGTTCTATCAAGTATGCTATTAAGATTTTCCACATGCGTTGTAGACAGGTTATTAATTTATAATTTCTGAAATCGTGTCTTTTCAGTTTTTAAATTAATATAGTTAGTTGCCCGACAAAAAGAGTGTGGATCTGTTAATTCACCCTTGTCCGTTCGTCCGTTCATCTCTCCGCACTTTTCTCAATAACTACACTTTGGTATTTTTGGAAATTTTGCGCAAACACTAAACATGATATGAGTAAAAAACTAACAGAACGGATTTTCCGGGAAAACTTCGCCCCCCCCCCGCCTAAGGGTGCCTTTCGGGTTAAAATGGCTAAAATTGACCCTTTTGTGCTTATTAAAAAAAATTGATGCCTTGGATTTTTATAAAACTTACTGAAAAGTTGTAACTAACTGATTTCTATATAATTTTGTTTATCTATACTTTGTGATAACTCTTGGGTGTACCCCAGGGGCTCTTTTAGGGCTAATAAAAACACTCCATTTTTGGGATTATTTTATTTGTCCAAAATTGTGTGTGTATGTCTATTTAGCAGTTTTGCATGGTGCTGAACTCAAACTTACATATGTTTAAGGCCTTGAGGACTTTGAGGGCTAAATGGCGGGGGAAAATGATAGACTTAGTCATTTCTTTTTATGCATGGTGCAGAACTCAAATTTACATATGTTAAGGCCTTAAACTGCACCGTTTGTTCATTTTCAGTAGGATTTGACGTCCCCTGAGGACATTTGGAGCTTAGTAATTTTTTTATGCCTCGTTCACTGTGCATTCATGGGGAACCATGCATGCTTCCCTTGTTCATTTCTTTAATAATCCTGTATATTTTGCATATGCATCTTTTTAAGTTTGCATTTACTTTTCCTGTAAGATTGTGAACTTTATAAACCTGTATGGATTTCATTGTGAGCTGATGCTTTTTAGTCGACCATTTCTCCGATAATCGGATTAATTGGATTTCACAACACATTAAAAACATAAAGAACATTTTTCATGCAATTATTATGGAGATAGCAATTCTTTGGAAATTATTAGATGCATCTACTGTATTAGGGTTTTCATATGTTTGGATTTTTAAAAAAATTTCTGACTAAAAGTAATTATATTTTGGTTTTATATTTTCCTGACTGTAGAATAAGAAATCCTTATGGTATTTCCATTTATAACTCTAAACTAATAAAATCTCTAATAGAGGAAATGCATAATTACAACTGAAAAGCACCAAAAATTTACCTGTATAATCATTGTATCTCATAGATATATTATTAAATCTACTACTACTGCTACTACTAATACCACTATTATTACCACCACTACTACTACTACTACTACTACTACTACTACTACTACTAATAATAATAATAATAATAATAATAATAATAATAATAATAAATAACCGTATAATCGTAAGTTAACTCCTTCCAAAAAGAAAATTGTAGTGTAAGCATCAACTGGCACCACACCAAATAGTCGGGAAGGGACAAGGAGGATAGAAAGACTGAAGAGAGACATCATTAACCAGACCTCCACTGAAAGAGTGTAAAGATAACTGGAACCTTTGGGAGGCTTATTGCTACCAAAATTCCAGTGAAGACCAATAGTCATTGCATATGAGAAGTTGATGACAAACGGCTGCTGCGATGATGCAAATTCATTTGCAAAGATTATCAAAAGATGTGGAGAGTACTGGAAATTAGAGGAGACTTATTATCGCCCAAACTCCAGGGAACACCATCGGTTATTGTCAATGAGCAATCTCTGATGATGGCTAGTGGGAGAACACCTAGTGAGTACAAATAATAATAATAATAATAATAATAATAATAATAATAATAATAATATATATATATACACATACATATATATACACACACATACATATATATATATATATATATATACTTCATTTAATCACATAACTTAATATACGAAGATATAATTTTATGCATAAATTTTCAATATTTACTTCAACAGTGTTCAATACATAGGTAGAGCTCGGTGGTAAGTTAGGAAAATATATATGACAATTAATGACAAATATATATGGCAATTAATTATGGCATAAGCCTGACGAATTCTTACGAGAATGAAACTCGGAATATTCTGTGTAGCTCTTAATTGCTATATATCTTCTCATAACTTATTATGTGTATATATATATATATATATATATATATATATATATATATATATATATATATAGGCCGGATATCTATATAAATAGACATTTGATGAGATCGTTTCTGAGCAATAATCCCATGAGCCTGAGGTTAGAACTGCCGACTATCAATTAGATGGTTGTAGGTTAAATCCCGGCTAGGGATGGGGGCTAGTCTATCCACACTGATGAGCTGTGATACAGCGAAACATTACTGTATGTGGATGACTATATATATATATATATATATATATATATATATATATATATATATATATATATATATACGATTATCAATTAGATGTTTAAATAAAGATGATAGGATATCGTGTTAAATTGTTTACTTCGGTCTTTGAGGTTGGAACTAGTAGCCAGACGTCAGTGGGCATTGAAACAGGTATCTGGACGTCGGTGGGCACTGGAACGGGTGTCATTGAGCACTAGAGTAGGTAACCGGATGTCAGTGGGCAAACTATGATAGTTGCATAGTAATAGCTTCAATTTTGATTTTGCTCCGAGTTGGATCTTTTTGTTTCCAGTTGATGTATCCAAGATTTCGACAATAGAATCTTCATCAAATTTCTAAAACAATTGATGTAAAATATATTTCCACACTTTTATTCAAACAAAAACGTGGGATTACTTATTTTATTATTAAACACATTTAGAAGTGTTAGTATTCGTTTCCACTCGGTAAAGGAAAATATATAATATAAACCCAATAAGGAGGTAATATGTCCAAATGCAATATTCTCTTAAATATTAATAGTATAATGAACTCAATTTAATTTCCCAAAAAGCAATTATGAATAATAAAAATTAATTTAAAATGCAATATGAACGATCGATAATATCAACAATTTTAATGAAAAAGTGATTGATCATCCTTCAAGGTTCACAGCCAGAAAACGGTAGAAAAATATTATAAATTCGTATAAAATCCATTTCGCCAGCATTAAATATTCATAATTGAGCTTTTAATTGTTAAAGTTGTTTTTCCATTTTTATAGCTTATTGGCATTTCAGCCCGGCGTTGCCTGGGTGTTTGGAGGTGTATGTTGAGCAAAAAAAATTTTTTTAAAGCGTTCAATTTTTTAAAACTTTGACCCCTATTATGACCCCTTAACGTTCACTGTTTTGGACTCAAATAACATTATTAAGTTAGATCAATGTCCAAGGAACCTATATTTAAAATTTCATGTGTTTAGACCCCAAATTATCGGAGGAGTTTTGTAGAGTTCTTAAAGGTCAAATCCTTAAACTTTGACCCCTTAATCGCTAAATTTCTGGTCGAAAACGGATTACAAAAATTTTCCCAAACCTCCATACCCTGCATATCAAATTTCGAGTCTGTAGACTGAAAATCGACAGAGTTATTGCGTAGGGAAATGTACATAGACACACAGACACACAGACACACAGATACCCACACAGACAGACAGACACGTTCACTTTTATAGATATACTAGCATGGGTGCCCGGCGTTGCCCAGGTGTTTGGAGGTGTATGCTTAGCAAAAAAAACAAAAAAAAACGGTAAATTTTGTTAACATTGACCTCAATTCTGACCCCTTAACATTTGTTGTTTTGGGCTCAAATTGAGTTATTAAGTTAGATCCATGTCTAAAGAACCTATATCTAAAATTTCAAATGCTTAGATCCCAAATTGTCGGAGGAGTTTGGTAGAGTTTTCAAAGGTCAAATCGTTGATCTTTGACCCCTTAACAGCCAAATTTCTGGCCGAAACCCAATCACCTAGATTTTCCCAAATCTCAGTACTCTGTATATCAAATTTCAAGTCTGTAGACTAAAGATTGACAGAATTATTGCGTTGGGAAATGTACACAGACAGACAGACAGACACGTCCACTTTTATATATAGATAGATAAGGACATTTGAAAACTAGAAATAATCGGTTTCAGGATAATATCAAAATATTGTACCTGTTCTACCATAGTCAAACGATGGGGAACTCCCTCTCAATTCGAGCAATTTTTATTCAGAATTCTGCTGTTTAGAGATCTCTATTCCTCACATTTAAAACAATCTTGTGTCTAACTTTGACTTCATGAAGAGGCAAATACAGAACAGTGAGTAATCTCTAAAAGGTTGCCTTTGTCATTAGGAATTTATAGTGCAGCAAGGGTTACACAATCTCAACTGTTATAAACTAATACTGTTGGAAAGGCTATGAATACACACTTTGTTAACAACTATGGAGAAAATAGCACCTTGTGTTCAACTAATCGTATATAATGGAACTAAGAACGGATAATGAAAGTGAAAATAATTTGGTTTTTAATTTATTTATTGTGGACTATTATCCTGATCTTTTTTAGTTGTTGGCCAGTAATTTTCAAGAAAGTGACAGCATTTTTCTTTTGTAAAAAAATTCAAGATATTTTCAATATTTTACTTTTGAAGACAAATAAAGTGACAACATTGCATTTCGGAAAACAATCTTTTCAAGAACTTGACAGCATTTTATTTTGGAAAACAATTCTTTCAATAAAGTGACAACATTTTTTTTTTTTTTTTTTTTGCAAAACAATCATTTTAAGAAATTAACAATATTTTACTTTGGTTAACAATTTTTTCAATAAAGTGAGATTTTTTTTTTTTTGCAAAACAATCATGTTAAGAAATTAAAGGATGAAGAGAAAATATTGTTCTAAATAGGATTCTCTATAAACTGTTTTTACGATCAGATAGGTTAATCTGATCTTGTCTGTTTCTGGTCTTAAATGATCCTTTAGAGGGTTTATTTTTTAAATTTTTTTATTACATTTTCATCCCAAACAAGGCACATTGCCACTTTGGTGTAGGGGGCTACTATCAGGGGAAACAACTACTGGGGTACTATGTAGGGATTTGGGCAGCAAGATGTTGGTTCACGTTGCACTTGAACTTCTGCATGTCAGTACAGTTGGGGAAGCATTGACCTGGAATGGAATTCCAAAGTCTAGCGGTTCTGGGGAAGAAACTACTGGAGTAGAAAGATCGTTTACATCTAGGGAACTCTACAGTGTGGGGTGGGATTTTGCAGCTTGTCGGCTCTGTCGAGGGTGTTCACGCCGTGGGGGCACAAGTGCTTGCAGTTCATCAGAGCATTCACCATTAAAATACTTGTAGAACAGGCAGAGGGATGCAACGTTTCGTCGATGGGACAGAGGCTGAAGCTTAGATGCCAGTTTAAGGCCTATCAGATTTGCGACTCTCTTTTGAACCTTGTCAAAGAGCGAGAGACTAGTAACCGATGCACCAGCTCAAATATGACAGCAATACTCCATACATGGGCGAATGGTTGCCTTATAGAGGTACAGGATACTTTCAGGTGTTAGTAGTTTTCTAGCACGGTAGAGAGAGCCCACCTTCCTTGCAGCGGCCCTGGCAATGCCCTCGATGTAATTGTTCCAACTCATGTTTCGTGTGAACATGAAGGTTGATGGGCTGTTAAACACAGCCCACCATGCCTTGCTGCTACACTGGATATTTCACTTTTTGTAGATGATCCAGTGGATATGTGTGTGTGTGTGTGTGTGTGTGTGTGTGTGTGTGTGTATGTGTGTGTGTGTGTGTGTGTGTGTGTGTGTGTGTGTGTACATGTGACTAATTATGAATAATAATTTAAAATACAACATGAATGTTTGATGACATCAACAAATTGAATGGAAAAGTGATCGATCCATTTTTGCAAAATCTATAATTAGGAAAATAGTTTTTAGATTCATATACAATAATTTCAGACATTTTGTAACTTAGCATATTTCTAATTATTTCTAATTGAAGTATGATGTTTTTTTCTATTCTAATTGAGCTATTAAATTTCTTATGTTTTTATTTCAAAAAATTTCAAAAGGAAGAAGAAAAAGAATATTCACAGAGTAAAAAGTAAAAAATGAAAAGAAAAAAGTTTTAAAAAAAATAAATAAAAGCAAAGACAAAAGGAAGAGAGTGATGAAAAGCTTTAAAACAAAAATAGAAAGATAAGAAAATAAAATTCATTTAGAATGAAAAGGAAACATATTCTCTTTATTGGAGAAGAAGAAGAAGAAGAAGAAGAAGAAAAAGAAGAAGAAGAAGAAACAACAAAGGTAGAAAAAAAGAGAATAAAAATAAAATGCAATAACAAAGGGAAAGGTAAAGAAAAGATAATGCATGCTTTATCTTTTAAACATTTTATCAAGGCTAAAATACCACTCGAGGATAATGATACATTAACAGTTGAATGATGAGAAATACTATGAGAGGATTGAAAATCAGTATACACCACTCCCTCAAAATAACAGCTGGCCCTCAAAAGCGACAAAAATGTCCTCCTTTATCAAAAACATTGCTCATGAAATGTAAGAACTACAGAACAAAATAGGAGAGAATTACAAAATGGCAAAAATAAATCTAAGAGTTGCCTTTTACTCTTCAACAAGCTATAATATAAATCTTACCTATCTGTTTAAATGTATGTATGGATGTATGTCTGCCTAAAACTTTCGACCGGGGCGACAGATTTGCATGAGGTTGCTATCGTTTTAAAACGCGACCCCTCGTATAACATATAGTGAAAAATTGACTAAAAACATTAATTCCTTCACCCTCAATTGGGCACTTTTCTACATGAAGGGATTGTTTTTTTCGCCGATATTTCCGAAAGTCGTCCCCTCTTTTCGATTGTCTAGCCTTTATTTAAACCTACGTCACTTCCGGTTTGGCGATGAACGCAACAGCAAACACGTCGTTTTTTTTCACGTTCTTTTCCTCCTTCGCATTACGGTTCGAGCCTTCCTGCCGACTACCACTTTTTTCTTTTTTTTTTTTTTTGCTCAACACACGCCTACAAATACTCGGGCAACGCCGGGCATAAAGGAAAATATCTTATCCATCCTGGTAAAACCCAGAAATTAACAAAGATATACTTATAAAACTTACATATTCTGATTTAGTATCACTTCGAGCAAGTTATGGTAAAAGAAAGTAATGTAGTATTCGTTTGCTTAGGATCATCAGGGGAGGGAATTAGTGTAGTTTTTGTGAATTTTAAATCGCTTTCTTTCATTGTTGCTGCTAGTTATTCGAAAAGTAACACTGAAACTATGTAAAATCAGCTCACTTGGCATAATGTGTAGATTGTTTACTAATGGATTAAGAGATATAACGAAACAAAATATGCGGAGAAATAAAAAATAGAGAAGATGACGAAATAAAGAAACACAAAAATGAAGAAATAAAGAAATAGAAAAAGTGACAAAATAAATACCCAGAAAAGATAAAGAAATAGAAAATGTGAAGAAATTAAAAAAAAAAACAGAAATAACGAAACATAAAATGTGAAAATAAAGTAACAGAAAAGGTTAAGAAATAAAGAAACGGAAAATATGTAAAAAAAATAAACAAATAGAAAATCTGAAGAAATAAAGAAATAGAAAATGTGAAGTAATAAAAAAAGATAGAAAAAGTGAATAAATAAAGAAACGGGAAATATCAAAAAATTAAGAAACAGAAAAGGTGAGGAAATAAAGAAAAAGAAATTTGAAGGAATAAAGAAATACAAAAGGTTCATAAATAAAGAAAAGCTGAAGAAATAAACGAATAAAAATATCAAGAAATAGAAAATTTGAAGAAAGAAAGAAAAAGAAAATCTGAAGAAATAAATAAAAAAAAAATCTGAAGAAAGAAAAGAAATGATTTTGCAAAAACTAAAAGCAGAAATAATTACAACACAATCTTCATGAGATTTGAATTCAATTATTCTATCAATTGCATTTGTTGACTGACTGTCACTGAACAAACAATCAACATTTATTGGAAACTGCCAATGGCTGTTGCTTTCAAGATACAGATATTAAACTCTGTCAAATTGTATGCCAAGGTCATTCCATCTAGACATTTCTATCTGATGGTTCTTCTACATTTCAATCATAAATTCAGTACCGCCAGTTCTCTCTCTCTCTCTCTCTCTCTATCTATCTATCTCTATCTATATCTATCTCTATCTTCTAGTTGGTAGAAGAAATTAATAAATAGGATTCAATGGTAACGTCATTGGACCTAAATCTGAAGATTTTCTTTCTTTTATCGCTGTTTAGTTAGGTTTGTAGTGATGTTCATCCTGCATCATCCAAATAAAGAATGTTTTAAAATGTTATTGGAATTTTTAAATGTCATCAGAGCCAACTTTGGCCTTTACCGTACGTTCAGAATAAATGTAGCACTTTTTAAAAAGGAAACAAAAACGTCATAACTTGGCTAATAATTGATATATTCAAAAATTTCAAAACGCACCTCTTAAACAATCTCTTGCTGGAATACATTGCACTTAATTAAACCGTCCTAGATGTCTACCGTTGTATCCAGGCAAAACTGGGCCTGGAACATGCAGCTCATTCTTAGTATTGCAGGTGGTACAGGTGGTGTCGTACCCAACTGTACGTCACACTTATTGTCCATGGGGCTGCCATCAGGTGAGTTGGGCGGGGAGGACAGATGTTGGGACTGGCAAAGTTGTGGAAGTTCTTAAACAGCCACTTTTGAGTTTTCCCGGAGATATGACACAGAGATCTGCTATTATATGGAAGGCTTTCCTGCAACTTGGCAACACTAGAAAGCAACTCAATGTAGCAATGTCAATTGAGTTTGAATCCATTTCTGAAGATATGAGTACGGCATAAAATGGTTTAGCTAGAAAACACTTCCAAAGATTATCATAGTTTTATAGAACATGGTCTTCATGATGTGTGTGATTGTAGACTAATTACCTGTTGTTTTATGCATTGTGCAACTGGTCCTGGCAGAAGTTCTTCTCATGTGCAATTCTCATAGGACTTGAATCTTGTATGAGAAGTAGCTTTCTTCTGAGTCACCATTCAGTTCATTCGTCAAGGTCTGTAGTGTCTTCCCTGGATCTTGACATATCATGTTTCTGCCATTTCTTGGTGAATTTCCTTTTGTAGACACAGTTATAATATCTGAGAAGGCCCTTCCTGCTTCTATACCTCCATTGCAGACACTGTTAAAACACTTGATAAGGCTCTTCCCGCTAGTCACTGCTTCCACACTTCCATTGCAGACGCAGTTATAATGCCAGGTAGGGCCCTTCATGGTAGCAACTACTTTCACACCTCCGTTTAATCTGGTGCAAATTATCATGGTGAAGATGACTTTATACCAATATTCTGGTATTTTCTAATCATCCATGGTCTCTAGTTCTCAACCCCAATAATAATACACAGAACCAACTATTTGTTGCACTCTACTATTACTTAAAATCCTTCTGAAATGAAAGAATATGAAATCATCATCAAATATTCTTTATAGTAAATCACCTCATTCATCAGATTTTATATATTTAATTCATAAATTTATCTTGTTAGACTCTCAAAGTTAGACCCAAATTGATGAATCAAACTTCTCTTCTGTCTAGCTCATTTTCATTTGTTATTGTTTTACTGTGTTATTTGGTAATGAAATACTTAGCTACAATTTATTTAAAAACTAACTTAGCCCCACCCTGACAATTACTAATTTTTCAATCATCTAAAATAAAAATTGACAAGGAGGATAATTCATATTGGAGAATATAATACGAGTTATCTACTTTTAATTTAAGAATGTGACAACAAATAAAACTTAAAAACTAAAAAATGGCTTCACTGGAATCCCGATAATACCGGGTAGTGGCAAGGCAAGTAAATAAATAATAATTGTGGATATAGAAACTCCCAGGCTAATTCGATTGTCGCCCTTTAACTCGGAGAGTGACATAGCCACGTGACTTCCTGTTTCTTATATTTCTCTCTCTTTCATGCTGGACCTTCAAGCAGTCAACATGTAATCTCAAGAACCGCTCTGGTGGCATCGGCCATCAACCAGCTCACACACACACACATATATATATATATATATATATATATATATATATATATATATATATATATATATATATATATATATATATAAATTTTACTCGGTGAACATTTTCAAATTGTATGAATTATCATTTTGGGGATAAACATTAATCATACCAAAATCAACTTTTTAAGATCCCCAAACTGATAATTCATACAATTTGAAAATGTTACCAGAGTAAAATTTAGTCTATATATCCTATCTTTATATATTATATATTATATATTATATAATCTATGTTATCAGACTTTGAATATGTTTTTTTTAAAAATGATATATATCACAAGAAAGAATTTTGAGGGTTAAATACTTTTTAAATGTGCCAAGTATATTTGCTGCACACTATTTCCATTACTAAGGACCAGTAAAAGTGTAGTGTTGCCCTTGTCATATCCGGGCTCACCCTCTTCATTGGAGCCCCTAAAAGAGATTATTTGAATATGATCTGATTCCCTCCAAATTGGATTCACAGGCCACTGCTCCATCGACACTAACTCTAACTCTAACCCTAACACAATTTCCATTAATATGGACCAGTACCATGTAGAAATCTGGTGATTCCCCAGTGATGTCCGGGGTCACATCCTTGATTGAGTGCTATAAATACTCGAGTATAAGTCGTAGTACTGGAAAAGGAAATAATTTCAGTATGATTATAAGCTCCATCAATTCTAACCTTTATCCTGACCCTAACCCTAATCCTAAACAGGAGTGATTCACAACAACGCGAGCTGCCCTACTCTATCAGACTGAGGTATTGTTCTGATCAGTCCTAGAAAGCTCACCCTCCCAGTTTTTACCTTCTCTCTTTGAGAAGTTGGTTTATCAGGAATTAGTTGAGGCATCTCTTAGCGGGGAATAACAACAGGATTGTCATGGGATTTGTATTCTCTACCTTTAGTGAGCTGATCTTCCTATCTTCATCTACTGGCCTTGTGTCACATCTTTCTATAATAGTTACAAGGTTAATACTATCTCTCACTAGGAAATATTTTTGTAAGAATCCTGTTTGACGGATTTTGAGTTTGAAACAATTTTTGAAAGTATTTCTATAAGTGGCGCCATGCACCAATTATCATTGCTAAGGAAGCAGATTGTAAGGAATTGCATGTAATCACTCGAAGATTATTTATTCTTATTCAAACGTGTTTCATTTCAATACATCAAACATTTTAAAGTTTGTTTTTTTCCATGTGTTATGGTTATTGTTTTAAGTAAAGGACTCATAGATTAGAATTTAAAATGCGAAACTTGAGGAAGCAGGTTGGCTGATTATCAAATAAATCAGCCAAGAAAAGCCATCGAGTCGATGCAGATTTCTTGACTCGGATTACACGCTTTATATTAATATTGACACAAGTTTGTGTTACAAGGAAAATACGAACGGATATTTATAAAATGCGTTCGTCCAATCTGTGCATGCGGCATTACAAATTCTATTTCAACCGAATAGGCGATAAACTGACAGATAGAGCCTATTAAAAAGGTGCATGGACGTATCTCACAATAGGAACCTATACGCTTTTTTTTCTTTTCAATTTTCTTATCATTGTGTTTTGGCTGGTTATTTGGCAACCATAATGGATGCTAGACATTCACCCACTATTCCATACATTCCAACCAAGAAATCTTTTTAATATTCTAACCGCTCCTTCGAGCGCAATTGTTTGTATCTCTCTTGCATTTGGTTCATCGGGTATATGTGCTAGGTATATGTTTTTGAAATTCTTGTTCCTGAGTCTGGTTGCTTCTATAATTACTTCCTAAGATTTCAGTTTCTTTTATGTCGTACATAAGACCTTGTTATTTTGTTATCTTTTCTCGCTAGCATAATTGGAGAATCTAATTTCTACTAAGGTTTCTTCTTTCTTTTTTCTTCTTCCACATCATTTATCAGGTTTAATAGTTCCGTTTTCTAGGAATCTCGCTGTAGGAATTGCATAGTCATAGTGGATGGTGTATGAATCATTTCCAACTGTTCTTTCTTTCTGTTGGTTGGTTGGTTTTGTTTTACGGCATATCAACCCTTTTCAGGTTATTTAATGCCGAATCCAAAGATTCGGAAGAAAATTTTTTTAATAGAATATACTTGTTTTCAAGTCGGTTTTTATTTAACCCATAGTTGGGACCCTAACAGGTACTACGACTCCGGGTCAGAGTGGACCTGGGAGCAATGGCAATTAAAGGGTGGTTTCACACACCCCAAAGCCCGCAAGCTGGGGCCTTACCACTGGATATAGTTTAAGGTCATATCCAGGAACATTCAATTTGTAATAGATCGTCCAATGGAGATGAATACAAATAAAAGTGATACGGTAAACAAATGCACAGAATTGTGGAGAGTGATTCAATTATTTCGGCGTTTGCTAACCATTTTATTCTTCGTAATTAAGTGATGAAGTCCATGCTGATTTAAGTGATCCATATTCTTAGGCACAGGTTTGATTCCTGTTGAAATCTCGTTTTTCTGGATTTTTATACATAGATATTATACGTATTATTTTGATTCGTCGGATTATTGGTCTCATCTTGAGTGTGATTTTCACAACATTTCGGTCGATGTAACCTCTGGCTTTCTTCAGGTGTATCGTGTCGAACTTGGGAGTTCGGACGGAATTTCAAACTTTATTTACTTCATGGAAGTTGCCACAGAGCCTGGCGCAATGGTGTAAGTAGTTGAAAGAATCAATTGTAAAAGTGATATTCTCCCGAAAGTTGAAGGTTCAATAATTTTCGCCCGTTCTTGTCTCACTTTTTGATTTCTCCCGCTTAGATATTATCTTGCTCTTTTTCTTTGGGTTCATTTAATCAGCGCTCTTCTTATGCCGACGACTGCTGTGTCTCCTCTCGCACAGAGGGAGAAAGGGGTGAGCGAAAGAGAGGATGAAGGCAGTGAAAGTAAATGGTGGGAGTTCGCTGCTGGCAATGTTGTGTGTGATATGGGGGAGGAGGGGGTCGCTATTCGCATTGAATATTTATTTATTTATTTATTATTATTTTTTTATTGAATATTTATTTATTTATTATTATTTTTTATTAAATATTTGTATTATTTTTTATTGAATATTCATTTATTTATTATTATTTTCTCTCTTATTTAGTCCAAACTCTACCAGAAAAGTAACAATCAATAAAGCAGAGATAGACTTGCGACATCTTTTCCGTGAAAAAGACGAGGTATGAAGGCAAAAAGGTCCTCGCTTACCAGATTTCAAAGATGGTTTTGTGCCCTATGAAGGCAGGAAACAGTACTTATGGCAGTTCCTCCATGGATGCGGCAACAATACTTCATCCATGGAGGTATCTGACTCTTGTATAGACAGAGGATTGTGTTGGAAGTGAGATAATAAATAATCAAATTCTACCCAAGTAACATTATTAACAATTACTACACTACCACCTTACATTCATTAACCCTTATCCTTGAGTGGCCTTCGGGCTTTTATAAGTGATGACTCCTACAAAATAAACAGGATTCCTCTGTTGGTTTGGTTTTTGAACTTCACCATGGTTGCAAGACTCTATATATTACCTCAAAAATAAAATTTCCATCAACTTTACTGTGAAACTATCACTGAATCAGAGTGGTTGATCTTTCAGCCTGGAGTAAATAAATTAGATTCTTATAGGATGCTTATCAAGCCCAAACTTTGTTGTGATAAGGATTTGGTAGACACCGTGCTTCAGAAATGCATGGGCTTTCATTGCAGACCAGTACTTTCAAGCAATTTTTATTGCTGGAGTCAACTCAGAATCATTTTTACCTCTGTCTTGACGCAAAATTTAAACAGAACATTCATTATTTGCCTTGATAAAAGTTAAATATGGATACTTACATCAGGATAATCTTCATACGCCATTCTAAGTCAATAAATTTCATAAATTTTATTATTTTTCAATCCTCTCATAATATTCATCATAATTCAACTATCAATCTATCAATCTTATTAACTTTTATTCTCAAGTGGATTTTAGCCTTGATAAGTGACGATAAGTAAATAAAAGTGATGCTGTCGACAGGTGAACAAAGATTACCCATACATATGAGATGCCTTCAATAAGTTTCCAGACTTTTTCATATGAGCACTTTTATTGCTAATACACACATGAAACTCTAGTCCCCTTCAAAGTAATCTTCTCCAGCTGTAATGCAGTCATTGTACTATGCCAACAATTTCTGGGAGGACCCATTGAAGTTATCTTGTGTGAACGTGTCAATGACCTTCATCACAACCTCTTTCATCTCCTCAATTGTCTCATAACGACAGCCTTTAAGGTTTTCTTTGAGCTTAGGAAATAACAGAAAGTCACAAGTAGCAAGGTCTGGACTATAAGGAGAGAAAAGGTCGAAGATAGTGTTTTGGAAGTAGGTGGTGGGTATCGCAGCAGACGCCATTAGGGAAAATGTACAGTTGTGGATAGACAACAGACTGTGCAAACTGGAACCAGTACCTCCACCTGCTGAGGTAGCTTAATGTGTAGCAGCCAAACTCGCTACAAACATAGGCAGGAGCTAATTCTCATGACTCGAGATTTGAAATCCATTTTCTCCCTAGCTTGTCCCATCACAAGCCAGCTCTCAATCACGTGACCAAGTACATAAAAGGTGAAATCACAAACCCCCTATCTCTTACTCACTGGCTTCAGTTGGCAGCAGACATTAATCTGGGCCTTGGCCCCTAGCTGAACGTGAGTACAGTAAGACAATATGGCAGCCTTTCAAACTCCTACTTGCTTCCATGTGCACTCCACGTACTTACTCTTTCTTACCACAAGACACTATCCTTTTGCCCTGTCTCTACTATTGGACACACGCTCTTACGTAAATACACTGAAGACTTTGCCCTTTCTTTCTCCTTTAACCAGCTTCCTTCGTCCTGACGACTACTCGCTATAAACACATGTAAACGGAACTGTCCTCTCCTCAACAAGCCGGCAATATATTAAACTCACATACTAACCCGTTCCTCTTATACTAACGAAGATGACAAATAAAGTTGTTTATTAAATGTTACAATGAGACTTCTTTTCGTTCTCTTTATTTTCAACTAAATATGTGTCAGTTGTAGTAGGACTTTTAAAAGAATGATAGGGTTGGCCTCACATGTACACCACCGGTGTTATGTATATTCATTCCTTACCACCGTCGAAATATGACAGACTACTGCTGTTGCTGCTGATGATGATGCTGATGATGAACTAACATAACTTCGATTTTTTTTTTTTTTTGATAGTAAGATAACAACTAAAAAATGGATAAAATTTCAATCATTCGCTAGAAAAGAATCAGAAAAATATTCCCCAAAATTCTTTTCATATCAAATTTGCCTAAATATAGCATCGGCCTCAGTGTAAATACACGTGTGTTTTAGGCTAAGCATTGATTCAAAAGAATGTCGTCTAAAGTAAAATTTTATGGTGTTTTTATGGAGATTCAAGATATGATTGAAAACCTTGCTTGTCTGAATAATTGACGAAACGGTTGTTAAAATGAATATTTTTGTTGGAAAAAAACTGATATTGTCGTTTCTATTTATAAATGCTCTGGAATTATGAATTAAAATCTGAAGATTTGACTGCAAAAATATATATAATGGAAATACCTGTTTAATAAAAAAAAGTTTCATCGAAATAATCTTTGTTGTACATATACAATCCAGAATGTTTGTTTCGAGTATAAAGCTAAATTAAACCGAAAACTAAATTAAGTAAAAAAATAAAAAACAATTGTCAGTCAGCAGGTGCTGTTCAATTTTATACACTCATACACAGCTTAACATTATTACATGCACACCAAGTATAAAAACCGCTAACACACACACACACACACACACACACACACACATATATATATATATATATATATATATATAATGCGTGTGTGTGTTTTCTTGCAAGTTTCGTTCTGTAAAGTGTTATTGACCGAAATGCAATAAGAAACAAAAGATAAAACGTGCAGGCAATGTGCACTTCCTTTGTAAGCTGCTTACTTAAAAGTCTTCTGCATTAATGCAACCTGCAAAACACTATTCCTCCTTCTTATCCCTTTCCCACCCATATTCCACAATCAACTTCCTCTTACCAGCACCTCCACCTACGGTAGCCCACTCGCATTTTCTTTTGATGTTATAAGTTCAAAGTGGTCTTGGATTAATTTCTGCAATGCTTACCTCCCCTTTCTTGCAGTCTCAAAGACCAAGCATATAATAAACATCATCATAATCTTCATCATCACCCTCGTCATCATCATCATCGTCATCATCTTCATCATCAGCAGCAACAACAGCGGCAGCAACAATTACATCGCAGTCAATTATATCATCATAGGTTCTTTGATATAACAGAAGTGTGTTAAAAGATTTTTTATTTTTTGGTTTAGAAGAACAATTAAACCATAATACTTGACCTTCTTCTCCTTTATTTAACTTTTAATTCAAACAAAAATGATTTACTAATCAAATATATAAATTAGCATTTCTCAACCATATCTAGTACCATGTGTAACTTCCACAAAAAAAAAAAAAAAAAATTATGTAGCATATTTTTCTCATTTTATTTACTTCGTAGTTCTCGTGGTAAATATTGTGGTATAAATTTTTGAAAAGTTTTTTCAAGAAATGAACAAATACTTCTTTGCCAGAATTTTTAGATAATGTTAAATACTTTTCATCTATAATAAAATAAATTACATGTTTCAAGATTCCCCTGCACAAAAAAAATCAAAATTATATATTATAAATTTCATATCGTAAATTATACACCATAAAGAATCTCGAGTTCAACAGAAAGATTACCGAGTTCGACAAGATACACCTGAAAGAAGGCAAAGGTTACATCAGCAAAAACGTTGTGTAAATAAAACTCAAGATGAGAACAGTAGTCCAAAAAATACAAATAATACAAATAAGAGAATCTACATAAAATTTTACATTTTTTATGGAACACAATGGAAGTGTTCCTGAATATCTAAGGGAAGCCCTAAAGTGAAAAGAGCATAATCACCGTAAAACTTCCAATGTATCTTATTTTTATTAAATTTAATTCATATTTATAAAATTTACTGTGAAAAAATAATGGAACTGGTTCCAAATCTCTAAGTGCCTTCCTAACCTAAAAGAAGGTTCAATCTCCTTTAAAACTTCAAATCTATCCTATTTTGATGAAATTTATATCATATATATAAACTTACACTGTCTGCGAACCAAATGCCTCCCCTCATTCAGAGCAGATTGGACAGGGCCTTTAGATGTTTTACAGGCAGAGGAAGCATGGCCAGCTGGTAGAGTATGAGAGGAGAGACGTAAGTGGCGCACGCCTCTACTCTACCCTTTAAGGAAAGTTTCCTTCATTGCCAAGGAGCGATCGCGGCAGCAACTTTTGATCATACCTCCGACCAATTCTTATCTAGCAGAAGACCTGGTCTGAACCACATGCCAATGATCCAAACCAGGCCATCCGTCCCATTGAAAGGCACCAGGAAGGGTGGTGACACCTTTCCATGCACCCAAACACGAACCGACCAATTTGCTGTGGTTGTTTTGGCCTCTGTAACCATTCTGTAGCGAGTGAGCACTTTTATCATTTTTTGAATATTTTGAACCAATGGTTGAACACATCTGTCAGAATCGGTATAAGCATGGGAAACAGCCTCAAATATAGTTCGTAGGGCAGACCATCGAGCTCCAGTGATTTGTTGTAGCTGACCTGCTTCATCACAGCCTAATCTCCTGTTAGGTCACCCTACCTTCGCAACTAGCTGCTCTAGCCACCTTGAGGCAAGGAGAGTCAGCCAAATAGTCGCCGAATTCCTATATAGGTAAGCAAGGCTCTTGTGTAAAATGCTCCTGGAAATGTTCCCAAAACCTCTCGCAGATCTCCTAAGTCGATGTCAGAGTTCGTCCATCTGTGTGTTTGATGCTTGCGATGTACTTGTCCGAGTCGCACCTGGAGGCTTCATGACACTCGTCTGCATCAGAGTTTGTGGGTTTGCTGGCTATCTTACTAGTCTAGCCCTACATACCCTTCATAGTGCTTACTAGCCTCTCGCAGAAGGTCCTGCTTAGCTAGTTTTTGACTGTCCCTATTCCCCGTCCCCTCATTGCTCTCGCTAGTTTTTCTTCTGGGTGTTTCTTTGTCTAGGCCTTATCTAGGGTGAGGCACTGAGCATATCTGATGAAGAAGTCTCTAATCTTAGCCTTAAGACTAACCCACTATCTACTCCCTGTAACTGCCTCCACTAACGCTCTCTGTATGAATAGCACTATTTGTTCCTGGAAGTCTTGTATCTCCAGTAGGTAAGTATTCCACTTCTAGTACCTAGCTTGGGCCTATTTGTTAATTTTAGATGGGCCATAACTAGTGTATTGTCTGAAAAACCTAGCTAGTTGAATTCTGAATGCGCTAGGGGTATCATCGATGGTGGCCCCTGGGCTGGGGGTATCTTCGATGGTGGCCCTCCAGCCGGGAGTGTCTTCATTGGTGAACTCAGGCTGGGGGTATCCTTTGTAGTTGCCACCAGGCTTGGGATGTCTATTTTGCTCTCTCTTTGGTTGGTGGTGAATTCCGTCTCCAGTTCCATGCTTGTGGAATGTTCTGGATTTTGTCAGAGCAAGCAACATGGAGAAGGCGTCCGAGGTGAGGAGCTGAATTTGGTGTCAAAAAGAAGTGGCTCCAAAAGCCGTATGAGGGGGCGATAGAACCGAGAGTGGGAGTGGAAAGTTAAATTGGTGGGAAAAAAGAAAGTGTCTCCGACCCTTCCTCACAGGAAGGTCGTGGTTATCAGCTCAGATCAGATCCCCCTTTGTGGAGGGAGAGCAGAGAAAGACAGACTAAGTGGGTGCTACGGACAGGATGTTAGCTCAACAAAAGAAAAAGCGCTTACCAAAGTGTTATGGGCATGAGAATGTGTTGCCAAAACAGCTCGGACAATAGCTGCCTTGCGAGAAAAAAATAGTATTTAGGAACAGATACTACACTGTGAGGTCCACTACGCCGTTCTTTGGATGTCAGTCTACAACTACTCGTTTGAAATAACCACTTTACCATCGCAGATACAGCACACGTCAGTGGTGCTTTGACTGGTTGGTATGGACAGCCTTTATCAACGGGAACAGTTAACAATTCCTTATTTTTATCAGCGTCACTGCACAATTTAGTTTGGGTCAAAAGTAAGAACTTTTACCATTTTTATCAAGACTTTGTTGAGAAAATACTGATTTCCCAACTCTCACTTCCCTTATTTTGTCCTTTAGTCTCCATATTCCATGCATGACGTTTCTGAGAAAGGGGGAAGAATTACTGTTTCTGGATTTAAATCTATTGATATAATATTTATCGATGGCTAGTTTTGACCTTGAAGTCATATTTATTTTAGCTCCTTTCATCATGTGGCTCTATATCTTGTATGGAGCGATTTCTGGCTATCCGCAGCAATCAAAGCTCTACTGACTTGTGTAAAGTGTCTACAGTGGAAAGGGACAGTGATTCTTCCAAGTACGCAGTTTTAAACAGACATTTGGAACAGCATAGTGATCTATGTTCTCTTATGCAAATGATTCTTGATATTACACCGAGATGTAGGGGAGGGTGCCACTTATTTCCCAGGATTGCTTCACTTTCTCTTCATCTTCACCTTTATAGTGCAAATAATAAGCAAAGATGCATCAAGCACTATTTTTTAATCCTTGATATGATTCAACTGAGGATTGAACCCTGGTCTACTTGTCCAGTACTAGATTCTCTAAGCATTATATCAAATAACCTCAAAAGAGTTCATTTGCTGTAAAAATGGGGAAACAAACTTGAAAAAAGAATGGAAAATCTAAATAACCGTTCCATTTCTTTTTACTTTTTGTTTAAAAAAATGGTATTCATTATTTTATTTGTAAAACTTGTGCAGGAGATGCTGTAGAGAGAGTGAACGCGCGCAAGAGAGAGAGAGAGAGAGAGAGAGAGAGAGAGTAATGGACGGAAATAAATTAATGAAAATAATTATTTTGAGTTTGGGTTTGTACATACTCAGGCCAAACATGGGTTCAAAACACACGCTACAGAATGAAACAATCTAAACAGACAATTAGATATTAGAAAAAACATGTCCCGGGGCCATCGTTTGATGAGGGACGCAGCGGTTTACACGAATTTGACAAAATTAATCTAGGCTTATTTGATACAAAAGAAAAAGAAAATAAGAGTAATGAAAGTCTTGTTTTCATCGTTGTTAGTTTTAAACACAATTCATTAACCTTCGCCAAGGATATGTTGTATTTGGCGGACAGTGGCATATATACGTATATTTTCTTAATGATGCAATTCTTTTTCATTCCTTCTTTCGGTACACCGTTTTTCTTTTCATTCAACAGCTGTAGGGTAAGGTGTGTAGGTGAGAGCTACGCCCCACCTCCTCATCCAGTCCTCCTTCACTCGTCTGCATCGTAATGACAGGGACATGATCAGATAGATATGCAATGTCGGGTCACATTAGACCCGGCATATCAACTCTGATACCCGGTTGGCAAGATACCAAAGTGCGATAAACTGAGAAGATTGACTCTTGGATAAGGAAATACAGAGATTTTGAGGTGGAAAATCTGAGAAAAGTTGAACAACCCAAGAAAACTTTAACTCTTAGTGGAATTTAAATATAACGATGAAATGGAGGAGGAGGAGGAGGAGGAGAAGAAGGATGATGATGATGATGATGATGATGATGATGATGATGATGATGATGACGACGACAACGATGCAGCTGCTGCTGATGATTTTTTTCTTCTTGAGACTCGATATTTTTTATCAAACACATTCATTTATCAACACTGATTAAAAATCTACATTGCATATTCATATATCCTTGTTTTTTTTTTGTTTGTTTTTTTTACATGGAGGTCACCACTTATCAAGGCCCGAAGGCCACTCAGGGATAAGGGTTATTGCGTATACAGTAATCAAATTGTAGTAATCATTAGTGTTGGGGGTTTTGATAGAGTGTCTTACTTAAGGGGGCGGTTTGTCAGGAGTTTGTTTATGTTGGACTTGAAGACGTCCAAGTTGTAGTCAGGTGGGAAACAGGCAAGCGGCAGAGAGTTCCACTGGCGTGCAGTTCTAAGAAAGAAGCTTTGCTCATGGAATCTACGTTTGGATTTAGGCACAGTGGGGAAAATTGTTGACAGTAGTTTCAGCCAGACGAGTGTTTCTCGTGAAAGATTGGCGAGGGGGGGGACGAGGGATTGGAGCTCAGACGAGCACCTGCCCTGGAAATAGCGATAAAACAAAGATAGGCTCGCAACGTCTCTTCTGTGGGAGAGAGGTTGCAGGGAAGAGAAAAGGGCATCCCCCACTAAACCACGAAGTCTATTTTGTACTCTGTCAAGGCAGGATAGGCTGTTTTTAGCAGCTCCTGCCCAGATGTGGCAGCAGTACTCCATCCTTGGACGTACTTGGCTTTTATACAGATAGAGAATTGCATCAGTAGTGAGATATCTTCTGGAGCGGTGGAAGGATCCCACCATTTTCCCCACCATTTTGTTGCTTCAATGTTGTTAGATTTGACTAACAGTCAGGAAGGACGGAGAAAAGAATTTGGTTTGTTTGGATCATCTGTAACTGTAAAATCTGATCTCACAATTTTTAAATTTAGGCCATTTTTCGCACTAACGGTAAGATCTAAATGAAGAATTCATATTCATAATGAAAAGAGTATAACTGTGATTAATTTAGTCTCTTTATCTGCTCGAGAGAACTGACAACCGCTTGAATTATGTTACTCGAACAATTATTCTCATTTTGGGTGTTATTGGCACGACGTTTCGGTCGTTTTAACCTACGACTTTCCTCGGGTGTTAACTTCATGTTTCCCTTTCTGTGCTGAATTTAAGACCCGAGGAAGGTCGTAGGTTACAACAACCAAAAAGGTGTGCGAATTACACCCAAGATGAGAACAATTGTCCGAGTAACCAAAACACTACAAACATTCACATCTCATCTCAAAAATTCAGAATTGCTTGAATTATGTTTGCAATAATTTTATTCATGCACATATCCAGCTGTGAAAACTGCAATAAAAATAAAACAAACGATTGACATGAATACAGCACAAAACGTACAAAAAAGAAATATTTTACAAAACTAAAATACAAACAAATAAAACAATAAAAAAAGACAAGGGCAGAAGATAGACATAACAGCGACACCAGACACATGCGATTACTGTTGCGCGATTACGGTAAAGAAATATTGAATATATTCTGATTACAAGGTTGCACGCTACGTTATGCTTAAATCTCGACCAATATATATATATATATATATATATATATATATATATATATATATATATATATATATATATATATATATATATATATATATATATATATATATATAAGTGGTGATGCCTATGTAAAAAAAAACAAAAAAACTTCCAAACACCCGGGCAAGGATAAGGGTTAGACATTGGACAATATAGTAATCATTTGTAATGAAAATTTGGTAAATTTGATAACTTATATAGAACGGCTCATCAAGAACTTATTTACGTTAGACTTGAACACAACCATATTGTTGTCAGCCGGAAAGCAGGAAAACGAAAGACAATTCCACAGGCGTGCAGTTCTAAGAAAGAAGCTTTGTTCATGGAATCTACGTTTAGGTTTAGGCACAGATAAAGAGTGGGGGGAATTATTGGTAGTGTGTACAGCTAGCCGAGTGTTTCTTGTGAAAGTTTGGCGAGAGGGGTACCATAGATTGAAGCTCAGTTGAACACCTTCCATGAAAATAACGATACATCAGAGACAAACTCGCAACATCTCTTCTGTGAGATAGAGGTTGCAAGGAAGAGAAAAAGACATCTCCTACGAGGCTACGAAGTCTATTTTGAACTCTATCAAGGCAGGACAAGTCCTTTCTAGCAGCTCCTGCCCAGATGTACCAACAATCTTCCATCCTTTGACGTACCTGGCTCTTATATAGATAGAGAATTGCATCAGCAGTGAGATATCTATCGGATCGATAGAAAGATCCCACTATTGTTCCAGCGGCCTTGGCAACAGATTTGATGTACGTGTTCCATTTAAGATCAGGAGTAAAGGTCAAGCCCAGAAGCTTGTCAAAACTTGAGGCCTCCTGAAGACGAGAGCCATTCATTTCAATTGATGCCAGATGGAAGTGTATGCTGAGCAAAAAAAAAAGTCAATTTTTTTTAATTTGACCGTATTATGACCCCTTAAAATTTATTGTTTTGGGCTGAAATCAAGTTATCAAGTTAAATCCATGTCCGAGAAATGTATATATAAAATTCTAAGTGTTTAGACCCAAAATTGTCGGAGGAGTTTGGTAGAGTTCTCAAAGGCCAATCGTTGAACTTTGACCCCTTAACAGCCAAATTTCTGGCCAAAAACCGATCACATCGATTTTCCCAAATCTCAGTACCCTGTATATCAAATTTCAAGTCTGTAGACTAAAAATTGACAGCGTTATTGCGTAGGAAAATGCACACAGACACACAGACACACAGACACGTTCACTTTTAGAGATATACTAGCATGGGTGCCCGGCGTTGCCCGGGTGTTTTGAGGTGTATGCTGAGCAAAAAAAACAAAACAAAAAAACGGTCAATTTTTTAACATTTGCCCCCTATTATGACCCCTTAAAATTTATTGTTTTGGGTTCAAATCAAGTTATTAAGTTAGATCCATGTCCAAGGAACCTATATCTAAAATCTCACGTGTTTAGACCCAAAATTGTCAGAGGAGTTTGATAGAGTTCTCAAAGGTCAAATCGTTGAACTTTTACCCCTTAATCGCCAAATTTCTGTCCTAAAACCAATCACATCTATTTTCCCAAATCTCAGTACCCTGTATATCAAATTTTGAATCTGTAGGCTTAAAATTGACAGAGTTATTGCATAGGGAAAAGTACACAGACACACTGACACCCACACAGACACTTTCACTTTTATAGATACATAGACTAGATTTCTGCCCGTCGTTTCCCAGGTGTTTGGATGTGTATGTTGAGCAAAAAAAAAAAAAGTGGTAATAGGAAGGCAGGCTCGAACCCGTACTGCAAATGAGGAAAAGAACGAGGTAAAACCTAACGTTTATGCTGTTACGACCACCGCCAAACCGGAAGCGAAATTTTTTAAATTTAAGGCTAGACAATCTAAAGGAGAGGATAACTTTCAAAAATATCGGCAAAAAAAGTGACCCCTCCCCCTGTAGAAAAGTGCCTAGTTGAAGGGGAAGATATTAATATTTTGAGCCAATTTTTCGAGATTTGTCGTATGAAAGGTCGAACTTCTAAAACGATACTGATCTTGGTAAAATCCGTCGCCTCTATCGAAAGTTTAAGGCAGATATGCAAACAGACATACATATATACATACATTTATATATTGGTAACTAAAAATTTTCGACCCAAACTGATGAAAAAGCTTGCCCTCTCTTTGAATACCCTTTATGTAAAATTTCAAATATTTAGACTAGAAATTGTCTGAGTTATTTGGAAGAGACCGCAGAGGTAAATTTTTTTAAAATTTGACCCCTATTATGACCCCTTAAAATTTATTGTTTTGGGCTCAAATTAAGTTATTAAGTTAGATCCATGTCCAAGGAAACTATATCTAAAATTTCAAGTGCGTAGACCCAAAATCGTTGTCGGAGTTTGGTAGAGTTCTCAAAGGTCAAATCGTTGAATTTGGACGCCTTAATCGCAAAATTTCTGGCCAAAAACGGATCACATCGATTTTCCCAAATCTCAGTACCCTGTATATCAAATTTCGAGTGTGTAGACTAAAAGTTGACAGAGTTATTGCGTAGAGAAATGTACACAGACACACACACAGACACGTTCACTTTTATATATATATATATATATATATATATATATATATATATATATATATATATATATATGGTTAGATTCACTGATTGTTATAATAATTAAGTTAAGTAGCCCTTGGATGGTACAATTTTCATTTTTTTTGCGATTTATATTTAGTGAAATATTGATATTTTACTAATCTGCAATACAACGATTGACACAGTTTATATATATATATATATATATATATATATATATATATATATATATATATATATATATATATATATATGTATATATACATACATATATATATATATATATATGTAGTGAATAAAGGATAACAAACTATTCCGAAATTCATGATGTTGACCATCTTATAATTTATTCCTTTAATTCAGTTGAAATTTACAATTCATGACACTATCTGTTTCGTATATATATATATATATATATATATATATATATATATATATATATATATATATATATATATATAGTTAACGACATAATAGATTCACTGATTGATATAATAATTAAGTGATTGATTTTTCACTACGAAACAGATACTGTCAAGAATTGTAAATGTCAACTGAATTAAAGGAATAAACTATAAGAAGGTCAACATAATGAATAGTTTATCCTTTATTCACTGTATATAGTGAATAAAGGATAACAAATTATTCATTATGTTGACCTTCTTATAGTTTATTCCTTTAATTCAGTTGACATTTACAATTCTTGACAGTATCTGTGCCAATCGATGTATTGCAGATTAGTAAAATATTAATATTTCACTAAATATACATCGCCAAAATAATGAAAATTGTACCATCAAAGGGTTGCTTTAAGTTTAGTTATTTCCCAAAATGTTATTCAAATTCATGCTATATTCACGAAGTTATGGCATTTTATTTTTCATCAAAGAAATTTTACTGTCCATCACTTTATTGCAGATCTCTTAAGATGCCAAAAAATCAGGCGATTAAAGGTTATCGAAAAGCAAAGGACTCGCCATCAAAGATTTAACCACAGACCTGGAAAGGGATCCAAGAAACATCAAATCCAGAAAACCTTTCAGATCGTGATATTCGGAAAATTCGTGGGGAAATCAACCGAAACCCAAACATCACCAGTGCTTCCATGTTTGCACTATTGCTTTCGTTATTGAACAAGCTGGAATCGCTCCAAGATCCAGGCAGGCCGGATACAATGTGTTGAATGAGATTGCAAGGAACATTAAACCTCTTCCAAGGCCTCCATTGAGCAAACAACATAGGGAAACACGAATGGCTTGGACCCAGAAGCACATGAAAATGGATTTTCAACAGGTCTATTAAGGGATGAGGCCCATGCTACTCTTGATGATCCGGATAGATGGACCAAAGTTTGAAACCCGAACGAAACTCTGACCCGTTACAAAGTTCATCGCCAACAAGGAGGTGGAGGCATCATGTTTTTGGCAAGAATCATTGGGGATAAGTTGGTTGGACCATGCCGAGTGTCAACAGTTGTAAAGATTACCAGCAATGTGTACACGGCCTTTTTGGATAATCAGTTGTCAACATGACTAGATGACTTACCATTGTCACATCGCTTCCAGATGATTTTTAAATATGACAATGTACCATCCCATTCTGCTTGGGGCGACTGCAGCCTTCCTTGAATCTATGGGATTCGTTGGGGAAACTCTCATGACCGAACCACCATGTTCTCCAGACCTTAACCCCAATGAATATCTCTGGTCAATATTAAAAAGAGGACTTGATGAGGGAGGAGAGCAATTCACTTCAAAGGATGCCTTGTGGAGAAACATAGTTTATTTTTCTAGAGCCATAACTCCTTCTAAAATCAAACAATTGATTCTTGGGGGAGAAAAGGTTGTTTTAAGTTATTTAAAAAAAATGATAAATAATTAATTTATATGAGGCCCATACTTAGGATATGTTTGTTTTTTTATCATTCTGTGACAGAAAAATATAATGAAATAAAGTTCGCATGATAAAACATTGTATTTTTGTCCTAAAACAACATTTTAATAGACCTGCGATAGACAGTGAAATTTACTTGATAAAGAATAAAATGTCATAACTTTGTGAATATCGCATGAATTTGAATAAAATTTTGGGAAATAACTAACCTTAAAGGAGTCGTTTGATGATATAATTTTCATTTTGTTGTGATGTATGTTTAGTGAAATATTGATATTTAACTAATCTGCAATAAAGCGATTGACACCGTTTATATATATATTAGTGATGGGATGATTCCAATATTTTTATGGATTCCGATACAATTACCAATTCCATACTAAATTCCCGATTCTGATTCCGATCCTTTATAAATCTCTAAATATTTAACTATACCATTGTTATTTTACCCGATTTTTGTAAAAATACATGTTAAATATACAGATATTTTCCTAAACGTCGAAATACATTTGTGGAGGATGATCTATCGATTTTAGCTTTACTGGAAATTTAAAATCAATAAATATTTATTATTTTATCATTATTACCAACAATGGAAGGTTTTACTTTAAAAAAAAAATAAAATAAAAAAGACAATTAAAAAGAATCGTTTTGGCATCGGAAAATAGGCATCAATTTTTCCTATTCGGATACCGATCCTGATACCCCTAAATCTTCCAATTTTTCTGATTTCCGCTTCCAATCTCGATTAACCGTCCCAACACTAATATATATATATATATATATATATATATATATATATATATATATATATATATATATATATATATAAAGTGATGGTTGTGTAGTTCCAACGAGAGAAAAAAATGTATATTTAAAAGAGAGTAGCCATCAACAATTGTGGGTTTTTTTTAAAGGTTTTCATCATATTTTTATTTTAAAATATTTTTATAACGCGTTTCGAGCTTAGGGTGTGCTCTCTTCAGATGTTTTCATAAAAAGTTTTTCTTTAAAATGGGAGTTTGTAGAGTTACCTCCGCTGATACTAAATGTGTTTTTCAGAGTGATGTGTGGTCTCAGACATTCTGACTCCAACTGTAAGTGTTCAAAGTGTCCGGTCAAAGTTATATTCAAAGAGTGGCTTTTGGTCCATTTGGTGAAGGTCTTTATGGTATTTTTAGGGTTCTTTTTAAAGACTTTCTTTCCCCATGTATAGCACACACTCACACACAATCACACACGCATACATATACATTCATGTACATGTACACATGCACACGCACACGCACGCAGGCACACACACATACACACACGCACATACATAGAAATATATGTAGGAGCATACATATATACATACCCACCTACATACTTACACACGTACTCACACACATCCACCGCTAACAATTATTTTTATTTTTTTATTTTTTATATTTATATATATACTTTTTTTCCCCCAACCAAAACACGCATGTATATATGTGCTTAATCATTCAGACATACGTACACGCACCCACACATACACAAGTAAGATGGAGAATAGGTAGGAGAAGATATATATACACACATATACACGCGCATACACACATATATATACACACATACATGTATGTGCATATACACTCACAAACATCCACATACTTTGTAGGCACATACACATACACACACACACATGCACACACACAAACATATGCAGGGGCTCACACATACGCGTATATCAATATCCACACGAACACATTTATCCACTCATACATGTGCATACATATGTATATATATACACGCACACACATACGGATGTGTATACATTCATCCACCCATATATAAATATGGGCACATGCACTCACAATCACACATACACATACATATTCATACATCCCACCTTATGTATATATTGGTTGAAGTTTCCTTTCTTTTCTAATCCAAGCACGTATGCATACATGGATTCGGTCACCCAAACATAAGTGCACGTATACGCACAAACAAGATGTAGCATAGATAACAGATGATATATATATACACACACACGCATAGACAATCATATGTGCACACTCACACACACACACATATATACATGCACACACGTGCGTACATACACATACATACATATAATTTCTAATTGTTTGTTTAGTTTAGAAAAATGGTACTGTACTGGGTATGGACGCGCGCACCCGGGAAAGTGTGCGTGTGCTTTATTGTGCTTTTTTTTGTTTCGTGTGTGAGGGTGCACATTTACCCCAGTATGCATGCGTGTAAGTGTATTTTGTGTTTTGCCTATTTATGTGTATAATTATGGAGAGATGTTTAAGGCGGGGTTAAACTTTGCTATGAAGTTTTTTTCTTGTGTTAGCAAGTAGAAGTAGTTGTCAGTTTGGAAGATGGGCATTATCTCGAATCTGCCTCTACTGCATGTGTGTATATGTTGTGATACATGCAGGTGTCTATTTTCCGCGATTTTGATGTTGGATCGGTGTAGGGCTACTCTATTACTAAGGTTTTTTGTAGCGCCTATGTAGGATTTATCGCATGCTGGACATTTTATTACATAGATCACGTTTTTTGAGGTGCAATCTAGGTTTTTTTAATTTTGAATGTTTGTATGGGGTTCGTAAATGTGTATGTGTTTCCTTCTAATATTATGTTGCAGACTCCACATCGTTGTTTGTTGCATTTTGTGACTCCTTTTGTTGCGTCTTGATTGAGTTTGGATGAGGTAAGAATGCGTTTTAGGTTTTTGGGTTGGCGTTTGCTTTTTATTATTTTTGTTGTTTTAAGGAAGTTGTTTAGTTTGCTGTTTTGGTTAAGTAGGACGAGGTTTTTCGTTATCTCTGTGAAAAGCTCTGGGTTGTTTGCATTGTGTGTGGAGACGTATGTTAGGATTTGTTCTTTGTTTCGTTCTTTGAGTGGACAAATGTGTTCGTGTGGATATGGATATACGTGTATGTGTGAGCCCCTGCATATGTCTGTGTGTGTGCATGTGTGTGTGTGTATATGTATGTGCCTACATAGTATGTGGATGTTTGTGAGTGTATATGCACATACATGTATGTGTGTATATATATGTGTGTATGTGCGTGTATATGTGTGTATATATATCTTCTCCTACCTATTCTCCATCTTACTTGTGTGTGTGTGGGTGCGTGTACGTATGTCTGAATGATTAAACACATATATACATGCGTGTTTTGGTTGGGGGGAAAAAAGTATATATATATATAAAAAATAAAAAAATAAAAATAATTGCTAGCGGTGGATGTGTGTGAGTACGTGTGTGAGTGTGTAGGTGGGTATGTATGTATGTATGTATGCTCCTACATATATTTCTATGTATGTGCGTGTGTGTATGTGTGTGTGCCTGCGTGCGTGTGCGTGTGCATGTGTACATGTACATGAATGTATATGTATGCATGTGTCATTGTGTATGAGTGTGTGCTATACATGGGGAAAGAAAGTCTTTAAAAAGAACCCTAAAAAAAACCATAAAAACCTTCACCAAATGGACCAAAAGCCACTCTTTGAATATAACTGACCAGACACTTTGAACACTTACAGTTGGAGTCAGAATGTCTGAGACCACACATCACTCTGAAAAACACATTTAGTATCAGCGGAGGTAACTCTACAAACTCCCATTTTAAAGAAAAACTTTTTATGAAAACATCTGAAGAGAGCACACCCTAAGCTCGAAACGCGTTATAAAAATATTTTAAAATAAAAATATGATGAAAACCTTTAAAAAAAAACCCACAATTGTTGATGGTTACACTCTTTTAAATATATATATATATATATATATATATATATATATATATATATATATAAAGATTTTGGATTCTTACCTCGTTGGCACTTTTAGAGGTTAAAGAAACAACTGGTACTACATTGAACTGAGCAAACAGTGGACGGACGATGAAACAAAGCGACTCGTTTTCTCTTTGGCTTTAAGCTCAAAAAGTGCTTGGCATCCCCTTCTATGATATTACTTCACTCGGGGTACTGAGCGAATCACTGAATCACAAGCCGAACCTTATTTTATTTTCTAAGCTACATATAACATATTTTCTAAGCTACATTTGACACAAATAAACATATAACACAAATAAATATATAACACAAATAAATATATAACACAAATAAATAATTATTTATCGTATTTAAATGCATTTATACATTTACCACGATATTACTCTAACTAGAACAATATTTTTCCTGTTTGTGGGTGTACTTTATGGTGACGGATTTAGCTAGGGTCTATTAGGCTTTGATATTTAGGCATTGTGATTTGCAATGTGTCAAAATATAAAAGATGAGTAGCTTTCCAATATATTAATTGACAATAGTTAATTGGTTAGAAATAAACAGATGAAATGAGTGATTAAAACTGTGATGATAATGGATTTGATATTGTGTTGCTAAACCGTGCTTACTAGTGACCATATTGAAATTACATCCCATAATTCCACAGCTTTAGCAAGGGCAGATAATCATGCATTAATATCTCTTGTGAATGGCCGATAATTTCAAGTTACAAAATGCGTTATTTCCCTTTAAGCATTAAATTTCTTATGGAATATGATTTCCTATCTAACACTGATTGACGCTGTAAGATTAACTAATTTGCATATTTTTTTGTAAAAGGACATCTCATTAATTAACTATTTGTTATTCTTTTCTAATTCATTGGTTGTTTTCATTTTACTATAACACATAGTTGCATTTAGGATATCTTTTATAGCGTGGATAATTTTGGAGTGTAAAGAGTCTTTTTGATCCTTTTCTGTAAGTTTACTTCTAGAACTTTCCACTATTTGGTTCTACTAATTTTAATAAATAAATGCATTTGCCGATAATTATTAGACTGAGCTAGAGTTCAAGAAGGACGAAGGAAAATGAAATGTTAATTGGGCCATCCGTAATTATAAAAGTATGATTTTCATACATAAATGGTCATAGGCGTCTTATCATTTTTTTAATCTGGAGCTTTTTTATCTTTGAACTTTTAACATTTTCAAATCAACATTCAGTATTTTATTTATTCAACTTATATTATAGGTCATTTTGAGCATCCGTAACTATAAACGTCTGATTTTAATAAATTAATATTTTAAGCTTGATTTTACCTGGATGATTTCATGAATCGCACTTACTCAAATTTAGGCATCGCATGCAAACAAAGATAAACATTGAAAAATATTAGGACTATTATTATTCTACAGCCTCAGAATTATTTGTTCCGTATGAAGTCTTACTCATTGGCCATAGTTATTAGGTAGACCTGTAAGATTGTAGGTCCATACCTGTCACCAAGCAGCAAGGCCCAGCCGTTGCATGTGAAGTCCGGGAAAGTTTTGCCCAAAACAAACTAAAGAATGGTAGTTTCACATGCATAGAAGCAAAAACATCTCAACTCCATGGATTTGCAGTTTTGCACATAAACCGTTCTTACTTGCTTCATAGAACAGCAGATACAAACTTAAGACTACTCCTGCGTTTTTAGCTGAGCTCTGTTAGCCAAGTAACGGCTCCAATATCACTGAATGTCAGACTACCATAGATGGGCTTGACAGAAACTGGAGTTTTAGATGGCATATTTCTGACACTGTCTGGTTGCCATCATGCTTATCATAGTAAGGAAAGGTTTGATTTCAGAAATGATCTGCTGCTGCTGATGTTGCTGTCTGGCATCACTCATTTGTTTCGTATGAATCAGATGATTATTGTTGTTGGTATTTGTTTCTTTGATATATTTCTAGTTAGAATTCTTTCTAGAAAGATATTAGGGAACCATGTGAAAGTTGCCAACATTTCTAAGTGAAAAGATTTCTGTGAAACGAACTGGATCCAAATGATAATAATAAACACAGGCAATGCGTAAAATGCTTGACATAAAAGGTGTGCCATAGGAGTGTCAAAGTACTATTAATAAAAACTTTTTTTTTTAGAAGAGACGAAATTTAAATTAAAATAAATCGCAAAATAATGTTTTCATTATTCCAAAAATTAATTTTTTGGCATTTATAATTTAAATAAAATTTCGAGTATATGACTCCACAGATCTCTTGTATATGGTATAATCTAGGGGTCCAATTTTCTCAAATTTTATACATAAAATTAGGCTGTATTTCGGCAATAACTTGTCGAATATTGTATTCCAAGTGGTCTATTGTGTCTGGTTTATCAGCGTAGCCATGGGACTTTACATATCTCGAAGAAAATGATCTTGCACGAATGAGGGGGGTGGGCAATTAAGAGATCCATTTTGGGAAATTATTCATTCATCAAATGTTTCTCTCAGTAAATCGTATCATTTGCAGTTTGCAAACACTGTTCAGGTGTTAGTTTCTTGATGATGAATTGCCAAACCAAGCTGAATTCAAAGGATAGTTGCCAAATCTGCAATTAAAGATAATAGAGTTGTGAATTTAAATTTGCCGCCTCTAAAACAAACATGCTGTATTACTACCACTACTACTGCTACTACTACTACTATTACTACTACTACTACTAGCAGCAATAATATTAAATACTCATGAAATCAAACATATTGAATTCGGCATAAAGAACTCTTGAGATGTTGGAGACCATAAAATTAAGAACACTACATATAATATTTTAATAAAGCCTCGACAATGATTTTGAGGAGCTAGACTGAACACCGACTTTATGCAGTATTTTGATTAGTAAATTTAATGATCGATTATGAATGAAAATTTGATATCTGCCTGTCCGAAGCTAAACAGGCGATTTAGAAGTATAAGCGACTCTAAGTACGACTGTACCAGTGTCAGGTGAAAACCTAGCCTCGATGTGAAAATGTTCCGATTACTAAACTGGACTTCCTTTCAATTCAAGAGTTAGGAGTAATGTAATATCTATTCTGTTTTCATGAAACCTTCCTCTGCAAAACATTAATGATAAACACTCGTCTATCTACAATCACTATCATCAATTTCCTCTATTCTCTATCTGTATGTAGTAGTAATGCTACAAACCTCACCTCAAAGAAGTAAAAGGTATGATTTCTCTGCTACTGGCGTGGGGAAAACAGAAGAAGGCACAATGGGTGTGGCGTGTTTTATACATGGTAAGTCACAGGAAGTAGCAAGAGTTACTGAACATAAATTGGGACAAACTCGAAGGGAAATGAGGCAGTATTTCGCTATCAATAAAATATGTGCGTGCATATGGAAAAACGGTGACCAAGGAAAAAAGTTCCATTTGCAAAAAGTTCCGGTGCTGCTAGCCATAGTTTTCCAAACTCTACAAAACACTGTACCTAAATGTAAACGAAAATTCCATAAGCAAAGTTTCTTTCCTAGAACCACCTGCCTATGGAACATAATATTGAGAGGTTGCTTTTCAGCTGACTGCAGCACGGTCTTTTATTTTATTATTTGTACATTGTTTTCCTCGTCTTCTTAGGGGTTGTTGTTTCACCACATATCGGCCAACTCATCCTTTGGCCTTTTTCAGGTGATTAACCACAACGGTATAAGAATGCTGTGTCTTGTAACTGTATCGCCAACTAAACCTCTGGCCTGCTTTGGGTAGGATTGAAACTTCTATCTTCTGACAATGCTCACCTGGAACCACAGAGATTCAACGCCTCTATCCACTGCACAAATAAATAAATAAATTACTCATTCCAAAGGATGGCAATAAAAAGTAATACATTACAACATGGTCGTTTTCAACTTGAATGTAAACAAGTTCTTGTTGAGTTGTCTTATTAAATAATAAAATTTTACTCAATTTTCACCATTACCGATAATAATGGTGCTGCCTCACTAACCACCTGAACCCTTATCCTCGAGTGACTTTCGAGCCTTGATAAACGGTAACTTTCTTGTAAAAAATCCATCCAGGTATTACTTCCTTCTTTGGGTAAGGAGATAGTCTATGTTAACAAAAAATTATAAGCAAACATATAACTTCAAAAAAAAGGTCAATTAGAGAGAGAGAGTATATATTTTTGTTACTACTACTACTACTACTACTACTACTACTACTAATAATAATAATAATAATAATAATAATAATAATAATAATCATCATCATAATAATAATATAATGATGAGAATGGTGATCATGATTAAAAATAAAAAAGAAAAAAATGACAAAGTAGATAAAAATTTTTCAAAAAAGAGAGAAAAATAAGCAAAAGATAACAGAAACAAAGAAGAGTAAGAACGAAAAAACAATTAGTTAAAGACGTGGAATGATCTCATTGGACAGAAAATTGAGGAATGGTAGGAGTAAAAATTTGCCGGAAGTGGAAAAGGTAAGAGTGATATGTAGGAAGGTGGAATAACTAAAAGCAGGGGGGGGGTAAAGACAAAAGAGAGGGTGAGAGAGTGAATGGGGAGAAGAGTAAGGAGAGTTAGCGGAGAGGAAAGGAATAGAAAACAAGATATTGAATCTGAAATAAGACTTGAAACATTGACGCTGCTGGCCTTGACTCTTTTATGCTTGTTGAGTGGAATCCTAAGCAGGTCTGTCTATTTGAGAAATACATACCATAATAGTAATGGCTGAAACAACTTGTCAGTTTGGATATCTGATCGGGATTATAACTGCACATGCACACATATACGTATTATATGCATAGACACCGGCTGAATTTACATGGCGTTATCCAGGATTACTTTTACTTTATTATTTTTGTTCGTTCATTGGTCCCACAAACGCTTTTTTTCTTTCTCTCAATTAATTCATATAAGGAGATAAAAAAAAGTCAATTTTGGGATTTCTTTCACCTTGTAAACCTTGCTTCAATTATTTTGTTTAGTTCTCATATTCCATGAGCTGTGTTTCTGATAAAGGAGGAAGAAATGGTGTTTTCTGAGTATGGAATCTATAAATTTAATACTTATCGTTGGATAGTTTTGTTTGTTTTTTTTTTTAAGTAGTATTTTTTTTTGTAGCTCCTTAAATCAAGTAGCTTCATGTCTTGTTTGGACCGATTTCCATAAAAAAAAGAAAAATATATTTACATTTTTGGAAAAATAATTCAATAAAGGAATATTTGGTCCCCATAAATCGGTTTCGAAATAAAATCGATAAAATCTATTACAAAATTATGTATTAAAAATAAGCTGTTGAACACCGGTTATATCCTCATATATGAGCATGAGTCTCCTAGCTGCTTCGGTTGCTTGGAGACTGGATAGAAGGTACAAGTCAAGAATTTGTCCTTGACAAATAACCTGATAGGTGTGAGGCCAGCAACTGGCCTAGTACCTAAGGTATGCCGCGTGGGTATTACCTAGGAGGCCCACTCTCCCGGGCCTTGCCATCCTGCTTTTGGGTGGGGCAATTTTATTGCTTGTTGCCTAAGGTGCTCCTCCCGGCGAATGGGGATGTCCAGACAGTTTTTGCTAGGCCAGAGTGTCCCTCCTTTAGGGGCGCTGGCTGGACGGACCCAAAAATATGTTTGGTAGTGACGTCATGTAACATTTTTTGTAAGCGTGTAGAGAGAGACGTAATGTTTGTGTAGGTCTGACGTGTTTGTTTTTTGAATGAGTTGTTTATTACCGAATCATAGATCTGTCAGTTCTCAGCCAATGAGAAAAGCTGGAAATTTCAAAAGGAGAAATTATTATTTTGTAATCGGTAACTAGAAAGATAATGGTATGTATATGACTTTCCGACCTTGTGTCACATCTTGTAATTATTTACCGATTATGTTTTCGTCTTTTTGTTTTTTGTTTGTGTTTAAACCAGAAGTTTGTGAAATTTTATAGTATCCGTTTTTCATGACATTAATTGAATAAAATTTGTATTATTTGGACTATTGTTCTCATCGTGGATGTTATTTTCACAACGTTTCAGCCGATATAAGCTCTACACTTCTTCAGGTGAGTCTTGTCAAATTTTTATGTCGAACTCAGCATTTTGTATGGAATTTGGAACTGAACCGTCAATTTAATCCACAAATGTATTGCTCTCTTCAATCAGCCATAACTCGGTAAAAGTCTTAAGTAATTTGTATTTGTAATGTCGCCCTTACTAAGGATTGAACCTTGAACCTCCAGAAGACTGTCATTTAGAACTAATTTTTATTTCACACTTTTATCATTATTGTGTCACGGATCCTTGTAGGATATAATATTGACTAAGATTGTCAAAATTATACTATACTTTATAAAAAATTGCATTTAAATACAAATTACGACGGACAGGTTATATATATATATATATATATATATATATATATATATATATATATATATATATATATATATATATATATATATGCTTATTCAATTATATTTCACCATTAGTTTATACCAATCCTTTTAATTTATGAAGCTTTGAGGTATGTTAAATATAACTACAGATCATATACAAATAACTGACGAAAAGTCTATATTCCAAATTCCAAGACGCTTTTCATTTTACCGTTTATTTCTTTCAGCATACTAAAATGTTCAATTCTTGACAGCACCTGTTTCGTAGTGCAGAAACAATCATATAATTATTATGTAATTTTTTAAATATTTTCCACCTCAACTCATCAGAAGAATAAGGACCCATTAACTTTTAAAAAGGAAATAATATGGGCATGATTATATATATATATATATATATATATATATATATATATATATATATATATATATATATATATATATATATATATATATATATATATGTGTGTGTGTGTGTGTGTGTGTGTGTGTGTGAATCTTGTATATTTAGGCATCATTTTTTCATTTAAACAAACATTATTAAAGATAACAGAAAGCTTTTGTTTAGTTATACTTTTTTATTTTTTCAATTTTCCCGAGAAAGATTTTTGTGTACAGATCAAATGTATTAATAAATGTCACATAGTTAGATTTTTCTCTTTGAAACATGTCGCGAGTTTTTTTTGTTTTTTTTTTTTTCGTCTTTCGTCAAAACATCGTCAAGGAGAATATGTAAGATTTGGTTGTGCTGACGGGCAAATGGTGGTTCATCGTACTTATAAGTCTGACTACGACAAAAAACCTCAACCCATCTTTGATGACCGCTCAAAATTTAAAAAAAAAATCAATTTCAACCCTACGAACATATTAAAGACACAAGTCAACAAACTCATCACTGCCAATAATGTTCAAATTGGAAATTACCAACTTCCCAAAATAATCGGTGAGTATAAACCTGAATATACGGAACGGTTAAAACATATAAACTGAACTTTCCCTTACAACCCATCATATCACAGGTTATCACCTCAATCTATTCATTAACCAAAATACTCAATGATTTCTTTAACCCATATTTACTTAGTACATACAGTGTTCAATCAACACAGGAACTACTACGAATTCTAAAAGCCAAAAAACCTGACAACAAAGTTAACGCTTCACTCGACGTAGAAAGTTTATTCAAAAATGTCCCTGTAAAAAAAAGCATCGATATAATCCTTAACAACATGTACAACAACCCCTTTCTCCCTCCCCTTAAAATAAAAAAACAATACTTAAAAAATTAGTAGTAGTTTGTACTACTGAGGTACTCCTTTTACGATTATAAATGGAATATTTACACCCAAATAGGGAGAGTCTTAGGGGCTCCGTCCTCGGTCCGCTAATTAGCGAGTTCTACATGCATGACTTCAAAAACCAGATATTTAATAACACCAGCAAACTCTCTATGTATGGTATGTTGACAATATTTTCATCTTAGCCGATAATAACGAACAAATACTAAGCCTGAAGGACCTCTTTCAAGATAACGCCATACCATAGAAATTAATTTATTTATTGATTGAGATTGTCGGACTGACTTCCTCATCTTGGTTGTTATAGTCACAACGTTTCGACCGTTTTGCCGTTTTGCCTTCCGGCCTTCATCAGATGTTTTGTATCGAACTGGGGAACCATTTGTTAGGAGTCTCGAACCCAACCCTTTATTATTATTACGGGGGTACCGTGTTCGGACTCCAGCTAGGCTCTGGGACATAGTTGCTGATTCTTTGTTTTGAATGTTACTTTTCACTGCCTTCGTTCAGGATTGAACTCAGCAAACTGTAAACTTTGATACAACGTCTAGGACAACTCAGCCATATGTCACTAGGACAATTCTTAGTTGGTTTTTGTTAATGTTAAACCTATGTTGTTATTCAAGGTTTTCTCTCTCTATTAGAGATGTCCAAATTGCATTCAGCTCTACGCTTGGTTTGCTCAGTAAGTTGTTACGTCCGACCATGTGAGCTGTTTCTTTAAGTTTTCTCACTTTCCAGTGGGTCTCTCTGTTTATTATTTTTACTTCATCCCAGACATGGTTGGCTATACCCGATTTTTCCGTCTCCCCTTTAGTTACCGCTTTTCGGTATTCTTCCACCCTTACTTTAAGGGGGCGGCATGTTTCACCCTTGTAAACCTTTCTGCAACTGTATGGGATGGAGTATATGCAGTTCTTGATCATGTTCTCCTCCATGCGGGGCTTCACTCGTACCAGATGTCGTCTGAGTGTTGACTCGCTCTTGAATACCGTCCTGATGTTGTAGGTGGCACATATTTTCTGAATCTTTTCGGAGATGCCTCGTATGTATGGTAGGCAGACCGTTGGTGGTTTTTGGGTTTCATTCTCCTCTCTTATACTATTAACACGTCTGGTGGATAGTATGCTATCGGGGTAGTTACGACGGAGGGTGTTCTTCAACCTGACCATTTCTTGGTGGTATGTAATGGTGTCGCTACTTATTGTCTCTGCCCGATGTTGTAGGCAGCGTGCGATTCCATGTTTGATACTGTGTGGATGATGGGAGTTGAAGTTAAGGTATTGTCCGGTGAAGGTAGGCTTGCGATATACGGATGTCTTAAACCCATGCTCTGTGCGTGACATGAGTATATCAATGAAGGCCAGTTGGTTATCTTTTTCTTTCTTCATTGTGAACTGTATCGATAGTCTTATTGAGTTCACATAGTCTAGGAAAAATTTGGTATAGCCAACCATGTCTGAATGGAGAGGGGGGACTATCGCCCCCTATGGGAAGAAGCAAAAATAATAAACAGAGAGACCCAATGGTAGCGTTTAATGAGATAAAGATAAAGGTATTAGCAGTTGAATGAAGAATAATGTGAGAAGAGTTAAAATGATAAATGAAGGTGCTTATGAAGGTGCTACATTTGAAGTAGTCCTGTAGTAATGTGTTCTAAAAACGGGAAGATCTTAGAAAGAAACCTCGTTCATGGAAATTATATTTCGTGTTAAGCACACAAAAGAATAAAGGAAAGTTCATTTTGGTGATTGTAAAAGACGAGTTCTTTCTGTAAATGCCTTGCACAAAGGAGTTAGGGTTAGGGTTATTTTGCCAAAAAAATACAGGCAACATATAAACAGAATATATATATATATATATATATATATATATATATATATATATATATATATATATATATATATATATATACATGATCCCTCTTAGGACTACTGTAAGTTCAAGAAAACAAGTTTATTCAATTAAATGACTTACTGACAAAATAATTTTCCAACGAAGGAATAGAAATTAAAATTTTACAAATTTAAATATATATATATATATATATATATATATGTGTGTGTGTGTGTGTGTGTGTGTGTGTGTGTGTGTGTGTGTGTGTGTGTGTGTGTAACAAAAAATATATATTCCAAATTTCATCTTACTGTTTATTTTTTTCAGAATGTTCAAATGTTTAATTCTTGACAGCATCTGTTTTGTAGCGCAGGATTATTCACGTAATAATTATGTCAATTTTTTTTTCATCTATTCTGCCCTGACTCATCAGAATAATAGGAACTAATCAACTTTAAAATAAAATAAAAGAAATATGGACATGATTACAAAAATCGCAAGAGTAGTTGCAATTGTGCTTTGCGATAGTTACGCCATCTTTGATTTTAATGGAGAGTCATTAACGCCATTGCAACGTACTAACATAATGTGGTCATATTGTTATAATTAACATTAACAATAGCTTATATCATGCTTTTAAATTTTTAACATGCTGAAAGAAATAAACAGTAAGAAGGACAACATTTTGAAATTTGGAATATAGACTTTTTGTTATATACATATAATTTGGGAATTCTAGGCACTGTATGTGCTCTCCGCTTATCTTGGCATTTGTTTCCAGTCGACCTGTACATACACTTCACTTGTCACTGGTATTTAACAATGTCGACTCAGGAGACGTGTGGTTGGAGATTGCACACCTCCTGCCACAAAAATTTTACATGCAGGTATCCCATCGTGGATATCCATAGTCTGTCAAAGACTGAAGTAGCCTGTTTATATATATATATATATATATATATATATATATATATATATATATATATATATATATATATATATATATATATAACTACTTTATTTACTCACACAAATTTAATATACGAAAGTATAGATTTATGCGTAAACTTTAAGTATTTACTTCAAAAGTGCTCAATACGTAGGTAGAGCTAGTTAGTAATTTATAAAATATATATGGCGATTAAGCTACACTGAATATTCTGCGTTTCATCCACTATAGGATTCGTCAGGCTTATGCGCGAATTTTGTGGTTGCTTCTTGTTTTTATATATGTTGAGGATTTCTAGTTAGCAAATCAGCTTTCTAGTATCCACCGCGCCCCTTCCTATCAGTCAATGGGCATGCATTTTATCGAACAAAGGATCTGTTTTAGAACTAGGTTAGTGGTTTAAGGTAGGTCTTTTCCTTCCTTTTTTTTATATATATATAAATATACCTATGTGTACACACATACATGCACATATATATACATATATATATATATACATATATGTGTGTGATCGTTTATGTATATTCATGCTTATTTAATTTATTTAGTTGTTTATTTTCTATTGTTATTGTTAGTTTTAAAGCTATTTTGTATCGCTATCCTAGAGTAAGTTTTATTTTGTGAACACAGTTGTTTGCTATTTCTTGTCTACAGTTTAATAGATTTTGAGGTTCTTTAAAGTATAGGATAGCAAATTTTTCATGGAGGCATAATTTACATGGGTCGTCTAAATGTCTGCACGTGGTAGCTTGTCTCATTATTTTCCATTCGACTACCGGCGAATGTCCGCTTTCTTTGAGTTCCCAGTATTTATTCGCTAGTGTTGTTTTTATACGGTGTTTTTTATTTTTGAATGTACTTTTGTGGTCATAGTATCGGGTTTTGGAATCTAAGGAAGTCATGCCTATGTAATATTTCTTGTTATTCGGGTTTTCTTTCACAAATATTATTGCTTGATAAACTACACTTTTTGTTAGACATTTATTTTGGACTGGGCAAAGTATGTGGTGTCTACAATTGCATTTATCTTGTTCGTTATTAGTATTATTATTTATGGTATGGTTGTTCTTGTCCGGGGTTGGTTTGTTATTATTATTATTATTATTGTTATCATTATTATTATTATTTTTTTTTTTTTTTATTATTATTTCTGCTAGTGTTGGTTTTATTTCTGTCATGGTGTCTACTTTTTTTTATTGTTTATTTTGTTGTTGTTTACATTGTTTTCATTTAGTATTTTGTTATTATGTGCTTTAATTATCATCTCTAAATTTTTGCAACAACTGTAAGATAACTTCAAGGTATTTTTATTGAAGATTTTGTGTTAGGGGTTGGTTGCAGGAAAGTGTTTTTCAATAAGATCTAGAAATTTCTTGCCAAGTTTTGTTTTTAACATTTGATTGTATGGGGCCGTATACCAAATTATATACTATACATATATATATATATATATATATATATATATATATATATATCTTACCTGTCTATTTTAATGTATGTATGTATGTATGTATGTATGTATGTATGTATGTCTACCTAAAACTTTCGACAAAGTCGTCATGTTTTTTTTTCATGTTCTTTTCCTCCTTCATGGTACGGATTCGATTCTGCCTACCTACTACCACTTTTTTTTTTTTTTGCTTTACACACACTTCTAAACACCCGGGCAACGCCGAGCACCTAGGCTAGTCTATTATATAAAAGGCAAAATGGGTATGCGTGTTTGTGTCTGTCGATGAAAGGCTTTTTCGATGGGGGTTCTCGCATCAGTTAGATTCCAGAAGTTTTTGCATACTTCCTAGATTATAATATCTCAGAATCACAAACGGATATTGTCTCTATCTTTTTTTTTTTTGATTGAGTTTTTAAAAATTCCCGCCGTCATGTTGTGTTGGCTGTTTGTCTTTTTCGTATAAATAAAGCAAAACTCATTGAACGCAACCGTCCGGCATCTGGCCTTCCAGCCAGGTATTATCTGTTCTTTAATTGGTCCTTGGTCAACGTTGTGGAAACCCTTCATACTGAGACAATAACTATTTATTTGGATACTTCCAGAGTGCCCCCTTTTGGAGGGGAGCTGGTTTTCCCCAACATTAAAACTACCTTGTGTTTAATTTGCTTTCGTGGGGAAGAATAAATAAAATGAAAGTGAGAAGCGTAACTAACCTCCGGCTAGGTTTAAAAGCAACGTTCATTTCTGTGCAGAAAGAAAGATTCTCTCTCTCGCTCACTTGACATGAAAGGACGCGTTTTCTTTGTGCTTGAAACAAAAAAAAAGGGGGTTTAATCGCGATAATCGCACATGGAGCAATGATGGATGACAATCTCCTGCCCCAAAAGGAATAAGGTCCCTTATTGGATATTACGGCAAGGATGGAATCAGAGATGCATGACCATCTCTGTAAATGAGAACTTTTATACAACAAATCGGATACATCCTCCCAGAGTAGCGAAACAATTACGAATGATGTGCAAAAAAAACAGATCGGTGATATATTCTTTTGCTAACCTTGGTTGCAGATTTATAGCAAGTTCTTACCCCCACCCTCGTTATCTCATGTGAAAAGAAACTTTGCTATATGCTTTAAGGGTGCGTGGATGCGGCCGAGACCTGTTGAGTCATCCACTGAATATTGAATCGAGAAAACTTCTCTGGGCTTAAACCTTTAGTTTCAGGGACCCGTTGGGTCGTTCATTGAACATTCAGTCGAGAAAACTTCTCTATAATTAAACCCTACCAGACTTTTTAATTACCGCGAAAACTGATAGACTCTTTAATTTTGATACCTGTGGTATTTTATTTTATCCTTATTCTGATTATATGCCTTTATTTCAGCACCGTTCAAGCGTTGATTGTTTTTATAAAATAAATAAATGAATAAAACTCTTTATCTGTGCCTAAACCTAAACGTAGATTCCATGAACAAAGCTTCTTTCTTAGAACTGCACGCCTGTGGAATTGTCTTCCGTTTTCCTGCTTTCCGGCTGACTACAATATGGTTGTCTTCAAGTCTAACGTAAATAAATTCTTGATGAACCGTTCCATATAAGTTATCAAATTTACCAAATTTTCATTACTAATGATTACTATATTGTCCAATTTCTACTGTACACTCATTAACCCTTATCCTTGAGTGGCCTCTTGGCCTTGATAATGTGGTGATGCCTATGTAAAAAAAAAAAAAGTTGGACCAAAAAAAAAAAGGGAAAAAAAACATGAAAATCTAACTGCTTGGATATCATTGCCATTCTGTTCGTTTTCTCTTTTTCTTTGTGTTTATCTCTTTGCTTTCCTGCTTGGCTGCCGACTCTACACTCTTTTATTTTCGCTGTGTTTGCGTAACTATTTGCACAGAGAATTACAAGGAATACAAGCCTAGCACCTTATTTGCCTAGACCCGACTGAGGTTAGATAAGAGCCTCGATACCTGAAGGTTGAATATCTAAAGAGAATCAGTCGGATGGCGCATCTTTGGTGGTAAAATCTTTACCCTTCAACGAGAGTATGTGCATACACTAACCCTAAGTCTGAGTGTTGTATTGTTGTATCATAATTAGGGTACCGTTGTGTGTGTGATCGTCTAAATGTTGCTTTCTATTTGTGATATATTCATATCCAATTGTTCATATGCTTTTGTGTGTGTGTGTGTGTGTGTGTGTGTGTGTGTGTGTGTGTGTGTGTGTGTGTGTGTGTGTGTGGTGTGTGTGGTATGTGTATTTTGGACATACCTTCTTCATGCGTCGTCGATCTTGTCCACCTGGAATTCATCTCGTTCTTGGAGGGGAGACTGGAAACCTGTTTTAGACGAATATTCATTCGCTCCAAGACGATGAATGGTTTTATATAGTTTTTTATTCACCTTCCAGATGTCGGTTGCAGAAGAATGGAAAGTGAATGTCTTTGCTTGCATAGGTCTTATTTTCACACACGTCAGCATCCCCCTCCCTAGTGAAGGGGAGGGACGACCTGTTAAGGCGCCTGTTCTTCTCTACGTCCAAACCAAAACTCACTGACTCCAGCTAACCTTATCACGAGACTCACATGCAGATCCAATCAGCTGACCCTCACTTCCGGTAAAACTTTACAATATGTCTACAATATGTGTTGTGTAGTTGTATCATAAAAAGAGGATCGTGTGTGATCGTCTAGTGGTCAGTCTATTAAAGGATATGTTCATATGCCCTGTGTGTGTGTGTGTGTGTGTGTGTGTGTGTGTGTGTGTGTGTGTGTGTGTGTGTGTGTGTGGTACATGTATTTTTGGACATACCTTCTGCGTCGTGGATATTGGTCCATCTGAATTCATCTCATCTTGGAGGGAGACTGGTACCTGTTTGGACGAAGATTCAATCACTCCAAAACCATGAATTGGTTTTATAGTTTATTTCACTTTCCAGATGTCTTGCAGAAGGATGGAAAGTGAGTCTCTGGCTTGCGTGGTTTCTCTTGGTCTCATTTTTACACACGTCAGCGTCCCCCCCAGTGAAGCCGTCCGTCGCCTTCTAAGTCCAAAACAAATCTCTTCAATTCAGCTAACCTGATCATGTGACTCATACGCAATCCGATCAGCTTATCCTGACTTCCAGTCCACGTGTTTACAATATAATTTACCACCCCCCTCTCTCTCTCGATCCATTCTCTAACATATGATTTAACATATTTCTTTATTTTCGATCTATTTTTTAACACGAGGTCTAAGGCCAAAGTTTATTCTGTGCCCAAAGTTTATTCTGTGCCCTGAAACTGGATCAAGGATTTAATAGAAGTAAGTGACAAGATGCTTCAAAAGATTACTGAACATCATTTTACACTTGACAACAGTAATGACAACAGTAATGATAGCAGTAGTCATATAGTCGAAAATACCACCAAACGAAATAAGTGCTGTAATAGATAGTGATGTAGACTATGAAATTGATTAAATCAGCCAGATCTGATGTTTTTAAGTAATGTTTTAGTATGTGATATCATGTAGAAAATTGGTAAACTAGCAGTTTATTTTCAATGAATATTACATTCCTTGTTCTCATCTGGTAATATTATCTTCCAAACTTTTCATGATATCGCTATTATTCTTTAAACTAGCAGGACCTGTGGAAATTTTACATTGGCATCTTTCATATATAATAGATTGCTGCTGGGAAATCTGAGGACGTTCAGCGTGAATGGAGACCACATAATATTATTGTAGCTCTTTTGTTAAAACTGTAAAAATAATCTGGTTAACGTAGTGTCAGAATATATCTGGTTATTATAGTTTATTCCCAATATCCTTACAGGAGTATGTGACATATTTCCATTGTATGGACGCCCGGCATGAACTGGAGCCCCACAATATTATTATACCATCTTTAGACAGAACAGTTGCTACGCTTGTATCCTAGCCAGAAGACCAAGAAGGTATATTTTAGTTTTATGTAGCACCCAAAAGTGACATCATTTTTTTTAAATTTAAATTTTTATTTTTTACATTGCGTCTTTGGTGATCGGGAGATCCTATTTATTAAAAAGAAGGACAGAAGGCAATAACATACTACATTAAATTAGCGTATCTATATACTAATTTAATGTTTGTAGTATGTTATCACCTTCTGCCCTTCTTTTTAATAAATAGGATCTCCCGATCGAATAATTTATAATCTAGAAACCGTGACACATTAAAGGTACTACGGTATAAATATATAGATTTTGTATCGATATGTCTACCTTCTATTACTTTTACTCACCTTAATTTTTTTCTGAAAATATTGCTTTCCAAACGTTTGATAGCATCACTATTGACATTAGAAGAAAAATTGTATAGATATGTCTACCTTATTTTTCCTATTCTTGTTTATGTTCAGGGATATTGTCTTCCAAACATGTGATAATAGTGTTAGTATGACTTTTTTTTTATTTTTTATTTTTTTATTCAATTTTCACCCCAAACAAGGCACAGTGCCACTTTGAAGCAGGGGGCTACTATCAGGGACTTAATTTGCGGGGTCATTATGAAGGGAGATGAGTAGAAAGATGTTTGTTAACATTACACTTGAACTTCTGCATATCATTGCAGTTGGGAAAGCAGAATCCCGGAAGGGAGTTTCAAAGACCCGCAGTTCTGGGGAAGAAACTATTGGAGTAAAAGGCTTTCTTGCACCTAGGGATCTCTACTGTAAAGGGATGAGACTTAGTAGCTTGTCGGGTTTGTCGGGGGTAGTTACGTCGGGGAGGTACAAGTGTTTGCAGTTCGTCAGAGCATTCACCATTGAAGTATTTGTAGAACAGGCAGAGGGATGCAACATCTCGTCGATGGGACAGAGGCTGAAGCCTAGATGACAGTTCAGGACCTATCAGGTTGGCGACTCTTTTTTGAACCCTGTCCAGGAGCGAGAGACAAGAAGCAGATGCACCAGCCCAGATGTGACAACAGTACTCCATACATGGGCGAATGGTTGCCTTATAGAGGTATAGGATACTGTCAGGTGTAAGTAGTTTCTAGCACGGTAGAGGGAGCCAACCTTCCTTGCAGCAGCCTTGGCAATGCTCTCAGTGTATCTATTCCAGTTCATATTCCCTAAGACTTGTAAGAATTTTGTATAGATATGCCGACCTTTTCCGCTTTTACTTAGCTTACCTCATTTTTGGTCTGGAGATATTGTTTATCAAACTTTTGATAATATCGCTATTGCCATTAAAAACATGTTACCGATATATCTACTTTGTTTGGGCTCCATTTGGCTTCCCTCATTCTTTGTCTGGTGGTAAGTTCTTCCAAACTTTTGATGATATTGCTATTGTCATTTAAAAATATTGGTCCAGCTACGTCTACCTCCTTTGTTTACTCTTGGATTGTCTAATCTTTGTCTGGTGGTAAGTTCTTTCAAACTTTTGATAATATTGCTATTGTCACTTGTTAGAATTTTGCTGGTTGGTTTGCATGAATTGAGCAAAAACATCAGTCAGAGCCGGATTAGTTGCATCATAAATTCACCTTTTCTTTTCCAAGTTTACCGTGAGGAGAACCTTCTTTTTTACCTGGTCATAATATCTTCACAGCATTAGATTATATTTCTATTACTTTTTTACTGGGCAGTCACCGTCTATCAAGGCCAGGAGGATATTCGAGGATAAGATGAGACAACACCGTGATGATCAGTAATGGTGAAAACTGTGTAGAAATTGATTACCTTAGAGGGTAGCTCGACAGGAACTTGTTTACATTGAACTTGAAAACGACTAAGTTATAATCAGCTGGGAAGCAGCCATGCAGTATTGTATTTCACAGAGGGGCACTTCTAGGAAAAAAGCTTTACTCATGAAATTTTCGTTTAGTTTTAGGCACAGATAAAAAGTAAGAGAAATTGTTGACTATAGTTGTAGCTAGGCGAGGGTACCTGAATTATATATAATAATATATTTTTTTATTTAATTTTCACCTCAAACAAGGCATAGTGCCACTTTGAAGTAGGGGGCTACTATTGGGGACATAAGTTGCGGGAACATTATGAAGGGAGATGAGCAGCAATATGTCTGTTCACATTGCGCTTGAACTTCAGCATGTCAGTACAGTTGGGAAAGCAGAATCCTGGAAGGGAGTTCCAAAGTCTAGCAGTTCTGGGGAAGAAACTATCGAAGTAGAAGGCTTTCTTACACTTAGGGATCTCTACTGTGTAGGGGTGGGATTTAGCTGCTTGTCGGGTTTGTTGGAGGTATTTACATCGAGGGGCTACAAGTGCTTATAGCTCGTCAGAGCATTCGCCATTAAAATACTTGTAGAACAGGCAGAGGGATGCAACATTTCGTCATGGGACAGAAGCTAAAGCTTAGATGACAGTTCAGGACCTATCAGGTTGGTGACTCTCATTTTAACCCTATCCAGGAGGGAGAGACTAGTGGCAGATGCACCAATCCAAATGTGACAACAATACTCCGTACATAGGCAAACTGGCTTGACTTGTTCTTATCCGATGATATCGTCTTGTACACATATGATAATGTTGCTGTTTATCAGTTATAGAATCTGGTATCGCCATGTCTAACTCCTTAACAAATTATTCACACGCCACTGATTTAATCAAGTATGCCAATAGTCCATCGTTCAAAACACACAGAGAATTTTAAGCCATAATCGACAATCAGTTTTTTTTTGTTTTTTTTTTTTCCTTTTAACTTTTTTTCTCGCAAATATCCGTGCTGATTGCTATTTCCAAACTGACACTGAAAGCAGTATTTAACAGAAAATGCAGAGTAATTGAGAATTATTAAATGTCAAAGATTTAAGAATAACAACCATCTTTGCAGGAATTGAGGACAATAAAAGGCTGAAAATATGCTTGAATATTCAATTGGATTCTAATTCCGTTCTTGTTAATTTGATTTCATTTGATTCGATATCATCATTTTCATTTTCCTCCGGATTGAAAACCAGAAGAAAAATAAAACACGCATGAAAACAAACAAGACTAGAAAAAAGAGGAAAATAAACGACTTGAAAATGATTAAAGTTCGATAAAAAAAAAAATAGCCGCAGTTTCTTAAACTTGCATAATATTTGGAGAAAATATTTGGCTTGCGTCGTGATAATAATTAACGATGGTAGCAATTTTTACGATACGTCCCTTCAACCTACACATTTAGTGATATGAAATTGAGAGACCAAGGAAATACAATCTCAAAAATAAGCACGATAAACTAACGAACATACTATTTCAAATGTAAGTGTGATTGTTAGCGATGAAAATGCTCTTTAAAACTTATGTATTCAAATTTAAGTGTGATTGTTAGCGATGAAAATTCTCTTTCAAACTTATGTATTCAAATTTAAGTGTGATTATTAGCGATGAAAATACTCTTTCAAACTTATGTATTCAAATTTAAGTGTGATTGTTAGCGATGAAAATTCTCTTTCAAACTTATGTATTCAAATTTAAGTGTGATTGTTAGCGATGAAAATACTCTTTAAAACTTATGTATTCAAATTTAAGTGTGAAAAAAAAGTGATATTTCAAGTACGATAAATTAATGAAAATGCTATTTGGAACGTTAGCTATAACGATATACAGACAGAACCTTCCCACTCCAGAAAAATTTGACACAGTGTCGAAAGATTAAACCAGTGCCCTTGAAGGCGAAGCACTCTGACCTTTTAAAAATTGTTTAGACAGCCTCATCGATATTCTCCTGGAAAAGCTGCCTCATGTAGTAAACAATAACTCCGTCCAAAAGGCAGGAAGCAAAGGCCTGGGAGGGTGAACCGTCTAGAACTGTACAGGGTCAGCAACAATCTTAGTCAATAGCGAAAAAGCCATTTCCATCGTAGTTTAGAGTCTGTTTGCTTTGGAAATGAAAAAAAAAAAAAAAACGTGGCTTAGCTAATATAGACAGAGTTTCTTGTAGAGAAATTTTACATCATGTGATAGAAGTGCTTTTCTATATTATCTTTTAATTGGAATCCTTTGAGATGAGTAATTTATTTATTTAATTATTTATTTATTTATTTGTGAGCTGTTATCCTCATCTTCATCATTGTTGTTGTTTCCCCACGTTTCAGCCAACTCATCCTCTGGCCTTTTTCAGGCGATTAACGTTTTTTTTTTTTTTATTACATTTTCACCCCAAACAAGGCACATTGCCACTTTGGTGTAGGGGGCTACTATCAGGGGCAGCAACTTCTGGGGCACTATGTTGGGATTTGGGCAGCAAGATGTCGGTTCACGTTACACTTGAACTTCTGCATGTCAGTACAGTTAGGGAAGCAGGGACCGGAAATGGAGTTCCAGAGTCTAGCGGTTCTGGGGAAGATACTACTGGAGTAGAAAAATCTTTTACATCTAGGGATGTCTACTGTGTGGGGGTGGGATTTAGCTGCCTGTCGGGTTTGTCGAGGGTGTCTACGTCATGGGGGCACAAGTGTCTGCAGTTCGTCAGAGCATTCACCATTAAAATACTTGTAGAACAGGCAGAGGGATGCAACGTTTCGTCGATGGGACAGAGGCTGAAGCTTAGATGCCAGTTCAGGGCCTATCAGATTGGCGACTCTCTTTTGAACCTTGTCTAGGAGCGAGAGACTAGTAGCAGATGCACCAGCCCAAATGTGACAACAATACTCCATACATATATTATAGAGATACAGGATACTTTCAGGTGTCAGTAGTTTTCTAGCACGGTAGAGAGAGCCTACCTTTTTCGCAGCGGCCCTGGCAATGTTTTCAATATAATTGTTCCGACTCATGTTTCCTGTGAACGTTAGGCCAAGCAGTTTGAAAGATGTACTCTTAGACATGGAGTCACTGGTCATTGCTATAGGTGGTAAAGAAGGTTTCTTGTAATTATTGAGGAAACCAGTTTAGTCTTGGCAGCATTGAATGTGACCATCCATTTATGTCTCCATTCCACCACAGATTGGAGGCCATCCTCTAGTGTTTTTGCGATTTCTTTAGATGTGTGTTCATTTGTTTCCCTGTCATGCCTGTTATAGAGTGTGGTGTCATCAGCATATATACCCATCTCAGAGGCAGTTTTGTCAGGGAGGTCATTAATAAATATTAGGAACGTGGTGAGACAACAACAACTATGGAAGGCAGTAATTATTAGGGATACAGTAACAAGTCTCAGCATTCCTATCTCGTATTAGTTAATCTCCTGAAGAAGACTGAAAGATGAATTGGCCGAAACATGTTGAAACAACAAGAGTTATGAAGATCAGTATAACAGTTCGCAAATAAATACACAACTTACTCATCTCAAAGGATTTCAATTAAAAAATTACGTAAGCAATGCTATGATATTTCAAATAATTGAAATATCACTAAACATTGACATATAATACAGGATAACAGTTCACAATAAAAGTGATTTATAAGTTATTATTATTAATATTTAACAACAAGAACTATGAAGATGAGGATAACGGTCCACAAATAAATAAATAAATAAATAAATATGCTAGAGTTTCGTGTTTACGCAATCATCAGTGTAAGAGATTTGAACTCAGCCACAAAGTCACGCTTGACTTCATAGACTAATATTCAAGTTTTTGATGAACCGTTCCATATGTTAACAAATTTTCCGAATTTCCATTATTAACGATTACAATATTGTCCAATTTGTACTGTACATTCTTTAACCCTTATCCTCGAGTGGCCTCTTGGCCTTGATAATTGGTGATGCCTGTGTAAAAAAAAAATATATATACCTACAGACCACCTGAAATTAACACAAGATTTGGAGGAAATTAAGTACCTATCTTCGGGCATAAATAGTAAAGGGAGACTATTCAACGTAAATAAAATAAATAGAAATGCTTTCTTTAATTTCTACGATGAGAATCGTATTTAAGACTGAAGCAAGAGAAACGGACAGACAGAGAGACAGCGTGACCGACGGAGTCTCATTGAAATGTGGGAATGCATCTAAAGCAACATAATAAATAAAATAAAATAGCAACAAACAAGATAAAACAACTGAGAAAGGACGACTATTTCTTAGGTATGAGGCTAGCACAAAGATGAGCATATAAGTAGTCAATGATTTTCATTGGTCAATTTTGAGGCGTGTAGAGAGATGAGAGGAGAGAGGGATGGTGTTCCTGGTCGCTTTTATCTGTAGTGTTAAATTCATGCAAATTACATTAAGCAAATCTACATATTGCCCAACGAATAAAATATACAGTGCATTTTTTTATTGTTGTATTTCATTTTTTAATTTTTATTTTATTTATTAATTTCCATTTTTTATTTTGTAATTTTATTTTAATTCTATTTATTTTATTTTATTATTATTATTTTTTTAGTCAAAATGTTGCCAAAGCAAGTAATTGAAAAATATAATTAATTCTCGAATCTCTAGGAAATGTTTCGCAATAAACTCGTTTTTTTTTTTTAAAGATGATAATTGATAATCTGTTAAAACTGTTACAATTTTAATACTGTCTTTTTCTTAACAGAGTCTACGCCATTGTTGAAGCTGCTTGTTCTCTTTTAGCTGAGGTATGTCTCTGGTCCTATGCAGTTTTAGGAGATCAATCCTCCCAAGCTTACCATCTCACCTTTTCAGAAGGGGTTAATTTATTGTTAATTGCCTTTTTTCCCCCAGAACCAAAGCCAACATACCTTGCCTTTCTCACTTTGAGAAATGATGGTTTAAATCTAATAGTCTGAGGCGCACTTACAGAGAAATGCTGGCTGAGCTGACCAGGCATTTCTTTTGCAGGCCAGAGTGCCCTTCCTTTTATAAACTTTACAAAAGCATGTATAAAAATCTAATTTAAATTGAATCTAAAAATTACCTTGGATTTATTTTATGTTATGTAGATTTCGTTATTCTATAAAAAATGTATCGATTATTTAGCAATTAATGACATAAATATATAATTTTCAACTGAAATTTTTAAAAAGTGCAACAAAATAAGCATAATATAAAATAAATTCAAGATAATTTTAGGATTAAATTACATTTTTACCTTAGTTTGTAAAGATTATAAAAGTGCCCTTTGAAAATTGATGAATTTCAAATTAAAACTTGTATTTTAATTTTTAAAGTTATATAAATACACATTTTGTTTAACCATTTTCATAACTTACAAGAAATGCTTTTCTAACTTGTATTTCATCTTTTTAGATTATATTTTACTTAGTTTCTCAATTTAAATATTAAAAGATTGAACATGCTTTTGCATGGCTGTAACAAGTTGAAATTGTTTTTTGTTTTAATATTCTACTTGGGTGAATAAATAAAGTTATTTGAAATAAACATTAATGAAAACTTGATTTAAAACATGAAAGTAAAACAAAAACGCATACACAATTTATATATGAGAGCGGAGAGAGAGTAGAAAAATAGAGATGTAAAAGAGAAATAGGAGTAAAGAAGAGAGAAGGGAAGACAGAAAAGTCTTAGGTAGGTGCAAAAATAATGACGTTCTTTTTTTAAATTTTTATTGAACGTCAAAAAAAAAAAAAAAAACGCATTATTTTTGCACCTACCTAAGACTTTTCTGTCTTCCCTTCTCTCTTCTTTACTCCTATTTCTCTTTTACATCTCTATTTTTCTACTCTCTCTCCCCTCTCATATATATCCTATCTAAGGTATTGAGTACTGTTCCATTCAACCTAAGGTTTAATAAGAGTAAAATTATATTATAAGATATACCAACTGTATTTAAATATTGAGTATATTTGGATTCAGCATCTACAATGTTTGAAATGGCCTACCGAATTATTGCATGCACTTGTTACATCTAAAGACTTGAGAAATATTGTATGTAGCATACACTATTTATCGAGAGTTATACTATATTATTAATAATTGTATTGCTGCATCAGAAGTTCTTTCAGATTATTGATCAGGGCTATACATAACAAAGCAATATAAAAAAGTGTGATTAACATGTTTCTTTCAAAACTTATTTATTTCTTATAATCATAGAACTCATTGGTTTTAAAACTAGGTTTATCGATTACTTTCAAGCAAAATATAATGAATAAAACATAACCAAATTCATAATCAATAAAAGTAAACGTTAGGAAGCCATCAAGAGCGCTAGTGAAAGTACTAAATAAAATTAAGGAGGCCTCCAAAGCACTACCAAAACAACTTTTTAATCCTCTAGAAGAGAACCTATTTTTAAGTGATTACTGAAAAAAAATAAAACCAAGGTGACCTCCAGAGTACTACTTAAACAAAGTTTTTACCACCTCCCCAGAAGACACTTTCTTTTTTTAAAGTGATCAGTGAACAAAATTAAAACTCAGGATGCTTCCAGAGCGCTATTGATCAAAATTAAGAGCCCTACTACAAGAAATTCACAAAGCGTCCAACTCCTAGAAGAGAAAATATGTGGTGAAACAACAATTATGAAGATGGGGATAACAGTCCGCAAAAGAACATATAAAAGACACGGCTCTTAGCATTGGTGGGAAAATAGAGAGAAGCTTAGTTTTAGATGTGTTAAAAATAACAAGCAACTTTTTTGTGTTAAGAATAACAAGCAACTTTTTCGTGTTAAAATAACAAGCAACTTTTTTGTGTTAAAAATAACGAGCAACATTTTTGTGCTTAAAATGACAAGCAACTTTTTTGTATTAAAAACAACGAGCAACGTTTTGTGTTAAAAATAACAAACAACTTTTTTGTGTTAAAAATAACAAGCAACTTTTTAGTGTTAAAATAACAAGCAACTTTTTCGTGTTAAAATAACAAGCAACTTTTTTGTGTTAAGAATAACAAGCAACTTTTTCGTGTTAAAATAACAAGCAACTTTTTCGTGTTAAAATAACAAGCAACTTTTTTGTGTTAAAAATAACGAGCAACATTTTTGTGCTTAAAATGACAAGCAACTTTTTTGTATTAAAAACAACGAGCAACGTTTTGTGTTAAAAATAACAAACAACTTTTTTGTGTTAAAAATAACAAGCAACTTTTTAGTGTTAAAATAACAAGCAACTTTTCATGTTAAAAATAACAAGCAAATTTTGTGTTAGAAATAACAAGTAATTTTTGTGTTAAAAATAATAAGCATCGTGTTATAAATAACAAGCCCCCCCCCCACCTTTTTTTTATTGCAGCACATCATTCAGTTCAGAATTGCTGCGAGTGGCGATTGTGAAATATTTATTTAGGAAATATTCGATTATTTTCTTATTAAACTGTAGATGAAAGATAAAATGGAGATTATTTTATTATATATATTATCACAGAACTGCCAATACTTGTCATAAACCGCAACTTAAATTTATTTATTACATTAATCAATTTAAATCTTATATTAATTCTTCATTATTAAACCAACACTAACTCTTATCCTCTGGTATTTTTGGCTTTGATAAGTGATAACACATGGAAATCCAAACAGTTATTACTTTAAATTTAAATAATATAAACTAGCCTGGGATTGTCAGTGTTGGAAATGTGAGGAGATTTGTTGTCAGTCTGACTCCAGAGAATATCACTTGTGCGCAATCATTGGTAATAGCTTGTGTAAGAATTCCTTATGATTAAATAATAATATGGAATCAAGAAAACCTAAACTGCAATATATTACCACCTCTCCAAAGAAATGATGGCGTCAATATTGAATGGCACTACATGAAAGAGCTGTGAAGCGTCCAGGAGGACCGAGAAGGAAGTGCACTATCCAGACCTCCACTGGAACAGTGCAGAGAGAACGTGGGCCTTGGGAAAGCTTTTTGCCACTCAAACACCAAGGCGAGTGTTACATAGTCAACCCTTGTGACTTTAGAAAATAACATGTGATATACCCATTAATGCTTATCTTTACATGTATGTATAAACCACGTTTCATAGTTGTTGTGAGAGTTGCGTGTCTTATCATGTATGTATAAGTGTATGTACTTGTTGTCATTGGTATGTAAATAATCATCTATGTTATATACAGGGTGACCCCCACCCCCAAAAAAAAGAAGCTAAATGGAGGCCATCTAGAACATATGCTGTAGAACGGAGAAAAAAAAGGCCAAAGACCCTAGTGTTTTTATGTGATGTTTTGAATATAATAAACTAGTTATGACCAAAGTTTAATTTCATTCGGACAAAATACTAAGAAACGGGGCCTAATTAGAGTTGGGGCCCGTTTTTTTGGGTCACCCTGTACTTATTTATACATGTGTTGTCACGTGCGTATAAATGTAGGTACTGTTCTTTTTTGATGGCATTAAATGATGACATGATACATACGGTGTATATACAGTGCATCAATGCATGTGTCGGTGTAAGGACATACAATAAGCAGTTCTTTTAAACAGGACATGAGACAGTTCTTTACAACTGCCAACCCCAATCCACATACCTTTATTCAGGTTTCCCTTGTCGCCGCTTCTTATTGTTAATTCCTTCTCATCTGAAACAAAGGATCTTTCCGCTATCTATACTTTTATTTCGGTTTCCAAAAACATGCGCATCGGGTCGGGTTGAGTCACGTCACCAGATCGTCTTTTCTTGAGATTATAATTTTGATAACCGTCTGAAATAGGTTTCCATAATCAACTATTCTGATTCTCTGGATTGATTACATGATTTGAACGCCCGTCGCGCGCTCCCTGACTCTGCCTAACCATAATTCCTCGATTTTTGTTTCTTTGTTTCTAAAGCTTTGCCCTGTTCTGAAACTAAACAATTGCGTTATCTTTTACGTTCGAAATGAAGCCAATGATTGTTATTTTCATCGCCTGTTATTGCTCGTAAAATCTTTGGCTGTGAAATATTTATCTATTTGTTTCAAAACTGTATATACCAAAATTTCTCAAGCTATGTTAATTAGCCTACTCGATTCTCTTTACCGTAGAGCCCCAATCTATTAATAAAGAAATCTATGGTAAACAGCTGTTGAGATAATGTAAAGTCATCTGCGTTTGTTTTCGAGATAGGTGAAGACCACTGGATATATTGGGAAACTTATTGTTACTCAAACTCGAGGAAACACCATATATTATTGCTAGTGGATGATTGCTGGTGATGGCCTGCATGAGTACTCTTAGGGAGTGAATAATAATAATAATAATAATAATAATAATAATAATAATAATAATAATAATAATAATTTCACCGTTTGAATTTACACCAAAGAAAGAAACAAGGATTTCTCAACAAGTGTATCGAAAGAATGTGTTTCCAATATAATCCCTGCTATATCATTAAAAAGTAGACATATCTAAAGAATGTGATTCTAATATAATCTCTGCTATACAGGGTGACCCCAAACAACAGGCCCCAACTCTAATTAGGCCCCGTTTCTTAGTGTTTTGTCCAAAGGAAATTTAACACAGTGTATTCTTTGTCCCAGCTCCCACTAGGATATTGGTGTACTCACGGTCGTTGATTCTGCCATGTCCTGTAAAATAAGGGTAATCGGTGAATAAATAATGTTTATATTCATTTAAGTAAAAATATATTTAAATGTGTGTATCGTCGTCGTCGTCGTCGTTATCATTGAGGATACTTAGCGTTTGTATTGGTTTTAGGTAGAAAGAGCTCGGAGTCGTGGTCGATAATCTTCTCTAGAGCATGTGTCTCAATAAAAACATTGTTTGATTACAGCCATAAACATAACTCTCATTGTAAGGAAATACTGGTTTGATATCTGTCAAGTTTTACGGGCAGGTGGAGCGTCCTTTAGCCTTGATTGGCAGTCATCTAGATATGGTGTCTTGATAAAAATACCGAGGAAGGAACTTCCACAAATACATCTCATTCTTATGATGAATACAAATACAGATGAATTGAATCTGAGCAGGACTGAACCTTTCGTGCAGGACTCCGAACCCTCCTAAGTTTAAATGGGCAGCACTTCTGTCACTGGAGTATCGAGTTTGCCTAAATCAAAGAGAGTCAATTATCCCACTGGTTGGAAATCGACAAAGAAATCTGTTGGTGTGAAAACAAAGTTAAACAAGGAAGAGCACAAGTTTGTGATGGAATGTCAACTGAGAGCAGAATTGGATCGTCATACAAGGGGAAGTAGAAAGGTGACATTGAGGTACTGAGAAAAAGGCGGTATGGGTGAAATGATGGAAAATAAGCTGATGAATCAGATAAGAACAATATTTAAAAAAGGATGGCTTATACCAGTTGAAATAGAATCGATCAAGAGGAGGATAGTAAACAGCCAATCGCACAGTGCATCAGCTGATGACATAGATTATGCTGAAATTTTGATCCAATCTGATTCTGTTAAAACACTTCCAGAAATGTCTCAAGTGTGCCAAGAGATAGAGGAAGAAATAGAAACGACACTTTGAAAATTAATGAAAATAAATTGTGGGAATGATAGATAATAATATAGTGCAAAAAGGGGGATAGCTTACTTAATAATGGTGAGATTTCTAGTGCGGAAATAGCAGATGATGAATTAAATTTGATGAATAGACTGAAAGAATTAATGAGAAGTAGTGAAAAAGGAAAGATTTTTAATTGCAAGAATGTTGATCAGACAAAGTTAAAGGATGCGACAAATAAAGTGAACAGGGTAATGAATAAGGTGGGGCTGTATTGGTTGGTAAAATGGTAGGGTCGAAAGAACCATGAAACATGAAACAAAAAAGAACCATATTGGAGAAGGAGAATCTAGGTCGAATTCAGACATGGTTCAAAGGACAGTGGAAAAATGCAAAAAAGGAGAAAAAAAAAGAAGTGGATAGACGATACAAACTGAAAGTCAAGGGGTTTAATACCACTATGGAAGAGATACAACAGCAGATTATTGCAAACGATTGCAAGATTAAAAGTTATAACAGAATTCAGCAGTTTAACGATAACAAGTTATTAAAAATGAACCAGTCAAGTTTTTTTTTTTAGAAATCTGGAAGGAGGTGAAACCAAAATAGTGACTCCTAACCCTCAAGAAGTTACAACATTTTGGTCAAGAGAGACTTCCCACAGGGTTGATGCTGACTGTGTTGTTAGAAAGACTGGAAGGATATCCATATTTCTGTTAAAAATTTGAAAGTTGTGCAAGAAAAATATATTAACATGTCTTAATAGTGTAGCAAGTAATATTTCTTGATGATTGTGTCAACTTCATGAGGGTTTCTAGAAGCTTTTAAAGTCCCGTCATTGCTTTTAGGTCTTGTTAATAGCGTTCGATCCTGACTTAACTGGAACCTGTCCTTACTTTTGTTTACAACGACATGGTCAAATGTGAATCTGTCAGAGAGTTAGACAGTTTAATAGTAGTTATGTCTATGTTCAGCAGTAAATCTCATTTATGAATTTTTTTTTTGTGTTTATGAAATTTGTAATAAAATCAAAATAGATTGAATGAATGCTTGTAGTTGTGACCCAACGAGGAACGGGTATCTCTAGTACTATTTTGGAGTTTTTATTTGCTTTTGGAGCCTTGAAAATTTTGCTCATCGAAAAATCGAAAAGAGTAAAGCAATATGGCTGCCGGGCAAAGTAATCAAGTTAGCCTTTTTTTTTATGAATATAAACTGCCATGCCGATGGATCAAGTGATTTATAGATGCAGGCTAACTTTTATTGGCTTTATTACATCGAATAGAGTAGAATATAAAAGTCTATCGCAATTGTAAATTCAATGGCATATGAATTTATACATTAGCCACGCCTGGGCAGCGATCAACTGACTTAATCCAAAGTGGGAAGAGAAAGTGGAAAGGAATCAAAGAGTTCCAATCACCTCCCAGAATTGTAATCAGAGTGGCATAAGAATTATGGGCATCTACTGTGGCCAATAAAATCATGGCAGGTCAGGGGAAGACCTTATGGCTTCCAATGAAAAGATGAGTATGTTTGTAACTGATTCGCAAAGGTTTCAGATGGGCATAAAAAACATAAAGCATTTATAATACATGGTGTTCCAGAAGTTTTGGAGAAATTTCAAGACTTTATTTATATCTACTGAACTATATATGTTACATGAAAGTGGCATGATTTTAAAGCTAAATTTATCCAGTTCAAATATTAATGACTATATATATATATATATATATATATATATATATATATATATATATATATATATATATATATATATATATATATATATATATATCGGCATACATTTTATATCCTTAATAGTTTTCGAGTTAATGTTCAAATGTGTTCACAAATTGTGGAACACTCTGGATATCAAAGCAGAAACGGTGCAGGTTGCACAGATGCAAAAAACGGTGCAGGTTGCACAGATGAAAAAAACCTGTGCATGTTGCACAGATGCAAAAACGGTGCAGGTTGCACAGATGCAAAAAACGGTGCAGGTTGCACAGATGCAAAAAAAAACAAACAAACAGAATCAGATCAAACTCATGTACGTTTCTGAAATTTTTCGTCTTTAGTGAAAGACTGCTTCAGAGTGAGATCTGATTTTGATTGATAATTACAAACATGCAAACAATAGAGTAATATACAGAAGAAGGAGACCAAATAAAAAGAAACAGTATGTATAAATATGAAGAAGTGCTAGGAGAGATATGGAAATACGTATATTATTATTTGTACTCAGTAGGATTTCTCAGACAGGGCATCATCAGAGATTACTCACAAACAACAACCTGTAGTGTTCCCTGGAGTCTAGGTGACAAGAAGTCATCTTAGATTTCTAGTACTCTCCACCTCTTTCGATAACTTTTGCAAATAAATTTGCATTATTGTAACAGCCGTTTGCCATTGGCTTCTAACTGGCAATTGTCCATTGGTTTTCACTTAAATATCGGTGGCAACAAGCCTCCTCTAGGTCCCAGTCCTCGTCACACTCATCCAGTGGAGGTCTGGTTAGTGCTTTCTTCCCTCAGTTTTCAATCCTCATTGATCCTTCTCGACTATTCGGTGTGATGACAGTCGATGCCAACACTACACTGCTTATATTTGGGGGAGGGGGGAGGGTAAATTATTATTATCATCAGTAGTAGTAGTAGTAATAGTAGTAGTAGTAGTAGTAGTAGTAGTAGTAATTACAAACATACAAACAAGTAGGGCAGTGCTTTTACACCTTTTTGCTGGAACAGAACTCCATGGTAACATTTCGTTGGCTCATGGAACCCCTATGCAATAATTTAGTTGTTTTATTAAAAAAAAAAAAAAAAAAAAAAACGGCATTAAAAATTAAAATGAAACGAAATACTCATGTTTAAAGTATTGTAAATGTTTGTTGTCACATAAAATTAAAACAAAATTGTACATATTTTAATAGATTACATTTATTCTCATCAAAAGATAAGAATAAATGTAATCTATTAAATAAGAATAAATAAGAATAATCTATTAAATAAGAATAAATGTAATCTATTAAAATATGTACAATCTCGCGTACAATGGGAAACTTGAGATGTGTGTTTCTTGCACAACTCTTTAAGAGTGAAGCGTTTTTAACTCGAAGTTTGTCTTCCAAAGACAGCAAATGTGCTCGTTTCTTGTGCTTAATAGTTGTCAGAGATTCTTTTGGCGTTGACTGTATGAAAAGAATATATAAACAAACCTAAGAATGGCAAGACATGTTAATTTGTCAAATGTAGCATGTTTAATTGTGTAAAATTTAGTATATTCAAACAATTATTTTTTTTAATGCATATAACAATGAAATAGATTTTCAAAATTGAATTTAACATTCTGTTTATTTGTTCCTTGTTCTAATTAGAAATTACGGAACCCCTGTACTGACGGAACCCTAAAGTTCTGTGGAACCCTGGTTGAAAAGCACTAGAGTAGAGTAATATACAGAAGAAGGAGACCAAATAAAAAGAAACAGTATGTATAAATATGAAGAAGTGCTAGGAGAGATATGGAATACGTATATTATTATTTGTACTCAGTCGGATTTCTCAGACAGGTCATCATCAGAGATTACTCACAAACAACAACCTAGAGTTGTAAACCATGTTTGGTTTCAGAACAGTTTCCGATGGTTAGGTGTTCTACACAAGTCCTGAAGGTGACTGATTCTCAGTAGACAGTTCTCGAGTTAGAAGCCACAGCGCAAAAGATTCTTCCCGTGTTGACATGAAGAAAACACATGCAAAATTGCTACAGAAAAGGTTTAATGGAGCAATTCTGGTTTCTGATTGGTTGGTAGCAGAACGTGAATTAATTTGATTCGTCAGTTTCTAGCAGCATCGTTTGTAAATAGAATCTCCCGACTGTGCAGGATCATACCTCATTTAAGTTAAAAAATATTGCAACAGATGATTTCCCATGAAGTCTGGGTGACAAGAAGTTTTCTCAGATTTCCACTACTCTCCACTTCTTCCGATAACTTTTGTAAATAAATTTACATTATTGCAACAACTGTTTGCCATTGACTTCTAACAGGTAATTGTCCATTGCTCTTCATTGGAATTTGAGTGGCAATAAGCCTCCTCAAAGTCCCAGTCCTCTTCACATCCATCCAGTGGAGGTCTGGTTAGTGCTTTCTCTCCTCAGTTTTCAATCCTCACTGATCCGTCTGACTATTTGGTGTCGTGACAGTCAATGCCAACACTACATTGCTTATTTGGGGGGGGGGGGTAAACTATTATTATTATTATTAGTAGTAGTAGTAGTAGTAGTAGTAGTAGTAGTAGTAGTAGTAGCATAATATTAAGTTAAACGTCTTTATGTTTGTTTTCCTATAGCTTTTATCCTATCTACTGTAATGACAGAAATTATATGTTAAGCAGTTCTTTAGTTATTGAATGGAATTATATTAATTCTTCTAATCATATATAATTTGTAATTGACTAAACAAGTCACTCCCTTATTTATCTATGCATTACTTTCACTCTCTCTCTCACTGTATCTTGATCGAACCACTCTCTAATAATTTTTCATATCTTTGCATACATTTTTAGAGAAAGAGTGAATTTCTCTTTTCAGCGAATTTACATAGTGTGTTTACACTTTACTTCTATACTAATCAGAATCAGAAGTAAAGTAAAGGTCGGAGGTTACATCGACAAAAACGAAAAAGAGAATGATTACGAGAGAAACATGGATAACGTTCGCGATCACGTGCGAATTGTGAATGACACCCGAGAAGACAATCATGGTAACAAGAAGATAAGGCAATAAATGTTGTGCAAAAGAAAAAGCGCGCTGAAGTTCTTTCGTAATCTTGGTCTTCTTTGCGACTGAAACTGTACGCAACGGGTGTTGGTTCCTGGACAACTTTACACGTCACACCTGTTTAACATTCGTTCAGGACGGCGTAAATTCTCTGAATGCAAGTATGCTTGGTAATTTATAGGTTTTGAGGGCGATTTATATTTCTTGACGATTTTTAGCAAAATTATACATTTTATAAAAGTATACATTTTATAAAATTATACATTTTATAAAATTATACATTTCATAAAATTATATATTTCATAAAATTATACATTTTATAAAATTATACATTTTATACAATAATACATTTCATAATTATACATTTTATAAAATTATACATTTCATAAAATTATACATTTTATAAATTATAGCTTTTATAAAATGATACATTTTATAAAAGTATACATTTTATAAAATTATACATTTCATAAAATCATATAATTCATAATATTATACATTTTATAAAATTATACATTTTATAAAATTATACATTTTATAAAATCATACAGTTCATAAAATTATACATTTCATAAATTATACATTTTATAAAATTATACATTTCATAAAATTATACATTTTATAAAATTATACATTTATAAAATTATACATTTAATAAAATTATGCATTTCATAAAATTATACATTTTATAAAAGTATACCTTTCATAAAACTATACATTTTATAAAATTATACATTTTATTAAAAAAAATGTTTATAAAATCATATAGTTCATAAATTATACATTTCATAAATTATACATTTTATAAAAAAGAAAAAACACAGTAATAACGAACTTTATGGTAAAGCAAGAGTTGCCTAATCACTAATCAAGACAATGTATTTATGTATTAATTTGGAAATCCTAATGATTCATCTTTTAAAAATTACATCGTTTCTCTTAAAATTATGGTGGCGTTGGTATGAAGAGAAATTAGTTCATATATGTTACAATAGCTCTCTAGAGTAGGTTAAATTATTTCATATATGTATTTACATTACTCGTCCGAGGGCAGGTAAAAATATTTTAAATATGTGTTGTACATTACCCGTCCTAGGGGAGGTAAAATTATTTCATATATGTATTTATATTACTCGTCCGAGGGCAGGTAAAATTATTTTCAATATGTGTTGTACATTACCTGTCCTAGGGAAGGGAAAGTTATTTCATATACGTGCTGTAAATTACCCCTCTTAGAGAAAGTACAATCATTTCATGTGTGTGTTGTCTAATACCCATCCTAGGGTAGGTAAAATATTCTTTTGCTCGAGTTAGCAAATGATAGTCATCAAAGATTCCTCTATCCTAAGAATAATGGGTATGTTCAAATGCAACTTCATTTTTCTTATTGTTTTATACGGTCCCGAGCAACGCCAGGTAACCCAAATAATCCAAATTAGCAATCCTCATTAAAAAGTTTGGAAACCTTTCCAGTTGATTTCATTATGTAAAGTGAAAATTAATTGTTCATAATTTCAATCTATTACACATAATTAGGTTTCATAAAATAAAAGAGTTTACAATTTCGCATCGGTTTTAACATTTTTCCTCTTCTGAAAACTGTTACAAAATCTGTTCCTAATTAATAATTTACTAAACAAATTTGGGTTTATTGTTGTCTATACTGTGGGGTGGATTTGAACTATTTCAAACTAGTGTTGGGACGAACATCTGCCAGAAGGCTGGATAAAGAGAGTCAGGCTCTCATTAAACCTGTTAGGGCAGATTTTCCTAATGGTGCAATTGTGATTAAATGATTTAATTTGTGACAAACCTGTTCTTTCAGCAGCCTGTAAGATCCCACGAAGACAGAAAGAGTGAAGAGAAAATAAAGAAAAGAAAAAGAAAAAGAAATGACTGCCTTTTTTATATGCTTGCGTAATATGCAAATCAGGTGCTTCCGGTTGGATATAAACAAAGAGCCTGATTTTTTTAGGAGTGTTGGATTTTGGACTTGATTATTAAAATTGGCAAGTTGTGTAAGGTGTATGTCGTGTTTTGCAGTTGGGAGTTTCTTGATAGCAGAATGTAGAGTGTTAGAAGCGTGGCATCGTTGCCTCTTGATTTGTTTACAACAGAAATAAACTAGCAGTTGATGAGACAAGAAATTAAGCTTAAAATAATGAATTAAAGTTGTTTCTCTCTTTTTCATTCCAACTATTCCATAAAACTGATTAAAATCGAATAAAAATTATAGATTGTTAAATTAATGAATCAAAAGTAATAGTACTGGAAAGGTTTCAGTCATCATTTATTTAGAGTTCAGCATCATAGGTAACAATATTTTCAGCCTGTTTAAAAAATTCTAATGTTTATTTGATAAAAAAAAATTTCTGATGAGAAGTTTTAATAAAATAAACATGTTTAAAAATTTTAATATTTATTTTATAAGAAAAGATTTTCTTTTAATAAAATGAAAACGTTTTTTATTAACTACAAGCACTATCTACTCGAAATAGCTCAATATTATGAATATTTGCATTTTTTAATGTAAATAAATGAAACTATAAATACATCCAGCTATTCATAATTTTCCATTTGTAGCAAATAGTGAATATCACATAGTGTATGCTGTGAATTATCTGGCCGGATAAAATATGAAATCAATGAAATCGATTTGGATTTCATTTTTATCCAAATACTACAAACTAAACATTTTCGTAAATTTACATAAATAACTGACTAATTTGAATCGAATATCGATTTGCCAGAATTCCGAATTATATAGAAAAATATTTGAATAATATAAAAGGAAAATCAAATTCCAAGCTCATTCAAGCCGAACCTCATTCGGCATTGGCTTTCCTTGAAGTCCACATTCCATATTTTCCATTGCCTGCTCAATGACTGCTCTCCTCGTCTCAAATGTGTTTGTGCCACAGTGTGGTGTGATGATTATGTTTGGGAGAGAAAGCAATGGGTGGTCCCTCGGAAGTGGCTCTGGCTCAGTGACATCCAGGCCAGCTGCTCGGATCTCTTTATTCTTCAGAACCTCATACAGGGCTTCCTGGTCAACAATTCTGCCTGTTTACAGAGAAAATTAGAGAAGAAAAATATTGGGGAAGAAGAAATGGTGACAAAAATTTAAAAAAAAAAAACACAGAAGATAAAAATATTTGCATTATACATATATTAGCTGTATTAATCGGCGTTTCCCAGGATTCAGTAATGTCATTTTATCCAGCATCACCATCCCGTTTCTGATGCTGCAACAGTTGCTGATGGATGTCTGCTGCAATTGTATAGTGTTGAGCTGAATCAGATAATTGACAATTTCTACATTATCCAGTGAAATATGTTCCTTCAAAGTTTGTTTCTTATTTTCATAGCATCACGTGACAAGAAAGTGATAGAAGTCAATAATTCCCTCATCTCTCCTCACCATCAACAGGGAAAGTGACTGTGGCTAAGTGTTTAACAGACTGTACCAAGTTCAAATCCAGTTTGTTCCACTGAAACACTTTCACGGTTCTTTCATGGTTCTTTGATATCTTTCTAGAAAGAATTCTAAATAGAAAGATATCAGGGAAACGGATGCCAACAACAATCGCCTGATTTATTCAAAATGAATAAATGAATGATGTTCAGCAGAAACAATAACTCTCTCTGGGTAATAGTTTGTTGAGTTGTTACGTGAACAGGTTTTAAGTCTTTTCAATGGCAACACGTGTCTCACGTGTCGATGTCATAAAAATAAGGAGGCGCTTTTTATCAATTAATTTTAATTTCTTTTTATTTTATTTTATTTTATTTTCACTTCAAAAATAGTAACTTAGTATATTTAAAAAAACTGTTAAATTTTATTTTCACTTCAAAAATAGTAACTTAGTATATTTAAAAAAAAACTGTTAAATTTTATTTTCACTTCAAAAATAGTAACTTAGTATATTTAAAAAAACTGTTAAATTTTATTTTCACTTCAAAAATAGTAACTTAGTATATTTAAAAAAAAACTGTTAAATTTTATTTTCACTTCAAAAATAGTAACTTAGTATATTTAAAAAAACTGTTAAATTTTATTTTCACTTCAAAAATAGTAACTTAGTATATTTAAAAAAAAACTGTTAAATTTTATTTGCACTTCAAAAATAGTAACTTAGTATATTTAAAAAAACTGTTAAATTTTATTTTCACTTCAAAAATAGTAACTTAGTATATTTAAAAAAACTGTTAAATTTTATTTGCACTTCAAAAATAGTAACTTAGTATATTTAAAAAAACTGTTAAATTTTATTTTCACTTCAAAAATAGTAACTTAGTATATTTAAAAAAACTGTTAAATTTTATTTTCACTTCAAAAATAGTAACTTAGTATATTTAAAAAAACTGTTAAATTTTATTTTCACTTCAAAAATAGTAACTTAGTATATTTAAAAAAACTGTTAAATTTTATTTTCACTTCAAAAATAGTAACTTAGTATATTTAAAAAAAAACTGTTAAATTTTATTTTCACTTCAAAAATAGTAACTTAGTATATTTAAAAAAACTGTTAAATTTTATTTTCACTTCAAAAATAGTAACTTAGTATATTTAAAAAAACTGTTAAATTTTATTTTCACTTCAAAAATAGTAACTTAGTATATTTAAAAAAAAACTGTTAAATTTTATTTTCACTTCAAAAATAGTAACTTAGTATATTTAAAAAACTGTTAAATTTTATTTTCACTTCAAAAATAGTAACTTAGTATATTTAAAAAAAAAATGTAAAATTTTATTTTCACTTCAAAAATAGTAACTTAGTATATTTAAAAAAAACTGTTAAATTTTATTTTCACTTCAAAAATAGTAACTTAGTATATTTAAAAAAACTGTTAAATTTTATTTTCACTTCAAAAATAGTAACTTAGTATATTTAAAAAAACTGTTAAATTTTATTTTCACTTCAAAAATAGTAACTTAGTATATTTAAAAAAAAACTGTTAAATTTTATTTTCACTTCAAAAATAGTATTTGTTTTTGTCAAAGCATGCATTAATAAGTGTTTGAATGCTAGTCAGAATTGAGAACAACCTGAATTTTTCTCTGGTCGAAGAGGGATCTGATTATGTTAAGTATTCGTCTCAAAATACAATATGATTTAATTTTCATGAGAAGTCCTTCATGCAAGATCTTGTCAAAAGCTTTGGATATAATAAGAGCTATAGCCTTGCTTCCCCTGCATTATCCAGTGCTTAGTATATGAGTTCAAGGATGACTGTTAAAATATCTGCAGTAGAACTAGCTGGCTTAAATATATACTGCTGGTCAGAAAGAAGCTTAGCTTTTACAAGATGGTGGACTAGTGTTTGATTGATTAATGACTGAAAGATTTTAGCAAAGATGAAGAAGACTGATAAAACCATAATTGAGCAGGTCATCTCTTTCGCCAGGATTCTTGAATACTGGTACCACATAGGTATTTTTCAGCTGGGTATCGCCATTTTAACCTTTCTTTCGTTTTTTTTTTTTTTCGTTTTTTTCGCTATATGACCGACCCTTCGAGGCTCGCTCATATGCTAGCCATGTAACATGATTTTCCCTACAGATATCATGGACTCGAGAAGGGGTGATTTTCACATCTCCGAGTGCAGAGAATTTTGGAGGCGTGGTTTGTAGGGTTTAGGGTGAAATCAGAAATGAATCGCCGGGCAAGCAAGTAAGCTTTCTCGGTTGCTTTGCAAGCGATTTTATGATTATTGAATAGTGGGGAAATTGTTGATTATATATTATTTATCACACTATCATAAATCTTAAAGAAATCGTAAGTTCCGAATTTCTATGACGCTATGCATATCCTGATTACTTCGACATCTAAGACCATCTTGTAATCTGTTGGAAAATCCTATGGTAATGTATTCCATAAACTGGAAGACCTTGTGGAGAAACTCTGTTTATAGAAATTCTGCTTGGTTGCTAAGCACTTGTAAGAAGAAATGTGGTAGTCATACTCCATTAAAGAATATACCTGACTCATATTGGTAGATATAGACATAGGGAGGCAGCTACTTTCTGGAGTGGTAGAATGATTCAACCAATTTTTACAGTAATTATATCCAACGTTAATCATTGTAAGATGTTAACTTCAAAAGATTTTCATGGGTGCAGATCATATATTCTTGCAATTAAATGTGCACAATTTTATTTAGAAAAAAATCACATTAGAAAATGTAGATGTTTTCTTACCCCGAGCCACATTCACAAGTGTTGCTGTTTTCTTCATCATTTTGAATTGTTCCCGCCCAATCAGACCCTGTGTCTGTGATGTGAGTGGGCATGAGATAACCACGTAGTCACATACAGGTAACATGTCCATCAGATTTGGAAAAAAAATTGCTCCAACCGCCTTTTCATCGGCTTCACTCCTGTAATCAGAATTAATAAAATGATTGCATTACTTGTTTTAGCTTTCGTTAAGAGTCGCACTTCGTTGTTTACAAAGCCATTCGGCGGAAGTGACGTCAACAAATTTTAGGATATAGATGACAATATTGTATATAATGTAGATTTTTGTTTACAGCAAATATAAAATAATATAATAGATATAATAATAGTAAAGTTTTATTCAATCAGTCTTTATTTGAACTTTTATAACAAAATTATAACCTTTCTAATAAAAATATGTTAATGCACTGTTTTTTTTTAATCAAACAAGTGTTGGTAATTTCTTTTTCACATCAAACATAAAAATAGAACTGCTATGAAATGATATTTATGAACTGATATATGAACTGTTATTTTCCAATAATACGTTTATGAACTGATTTTTTTCCATAAAACAAAAAAAACAGTCCATAAATATATTTAAAAACAAACAGTTCATAAATATATTTGAAACAAAATCTCGTCCGAAAAAAAACCTTTGTTTCAATTTAGAAATTATATGAAATTCTTTAGTTCGACAATTATATATATATATATATATATATATATATATATATAATAAAGCTGAATGTGTGTGTGTGTGTGTGTGTGTGTGCGTGTGTGTGTGTGGTCACGAATAGGCTTCTATATGGTTGACTATTTTAAAAAACTGATTACATATAATGATAGAAGATGTATCAAGACACAGGAATGGGTATTTTTGATCCTGCAGAACGGTGCTTCATTAAAATTGTGGGGTCTGCGTTCACGCCTGGTCCACAAAGTATGGAAATAAAAAATTTAAAAATTAAAAAAAAAAACGTTTACAAGTGTTTTTGATATAGATCTACATAATAATACTTTGATAAGTATGTTTTAACTTAAATAGGGATGGTATAATAAAATTGTGGGGCCTGCCTTCGCGCCTGGCCTCCATAGAATGGAAATAGGCACAAACTTTAATAAAGACTTTTCATATCTATCTGCGTAAGTATACTTTGATAATTATGTTTCAGCTTGAAGAAATATGGTATAATAAAGGTATGGGGCGTTCGGTAGCACCTGACCTCCATAGAATGGAAATATGTCACAAAGTTTAACAAGGTTTTTTAATATAGATCCACAGATATTGTGATAAGTGTTTCAGTATGAACAGGTATGGTATAATAAATTATGGGGTTTATCTATTTTATTTTTACTTTCATCATATTTTGCTTTGGTTTTGATGCCTCCAAATTCGAAGCTATCTCTTTACAACCCTTCCTTTTCATAACCTATCATACTTTAATAAATCAGAGTCCATTTTCTGTAGGCTGTTTTTGAACCCAGTCAACGGCAGGTACTTTTGCTAGTATATATATATATATATATATATATATATATATATATATATATATATATATATATATATGTAATTCCAATTTAAAGAAAATGCAATGAAGTAAACGAGGTTAGAGCAAGATGTATTATTTAGGTAAACAAGTTACATGGTTACGGAAATAACAAAGCTACTGTTTCGGTCAACTGATAACCTTCATTTGATAATCTAATCTTGTGACGTCATAGTCTATGTGTAATCGGAATTTGAGGTATCCCGATGAAGATCATCAGTTGTGAGACAGTAGATTTGTTACTGTCGTAATAATTGTCGTTATATATACAGTACCGGGAAAAAGAAAGTCCGCACTTGTAATTTTTTCAAAAACTACAAATTTAAGCTAAATTTAATGTAACTGTTTAAACAACCTATACCTCATTTGATTCGTCTTTTATCCCTCTATAATTTTACCTGTTCATATTTGAATTTTAATTGAAATATTTTAGTGTTCACGTCAATTTAAAAAATAACTTCAAATTGAGGATGCAAAAAGAAAGTCTGCAGCAACAAATTCGCTTAAAACCAGCTTAAATTATTGCCCCTAAATCAGTTTAAAATATCCACTAACCGACAATGAAGCATCTCGTAATTGTTGTTGTTCCAGGTTATACAACGTAATATTTAGTTCATATGCCACGACTTTCTCTTAGCGATCGTTGGGAGCTCTTTAATCTCCATCTTTCCGGTTTATCCAATCGAGAAATGTGATGAGAAAATGGTACGAAAGGCTGTGCAAAAGCACCAAAACACCAGCAATGTTCGTGATGTCCCTAAATCTGGTTGTACTATAGTTACTTCTAACAGGGAAGACAACGCTATCAAGATCCGCAACCTAAGAACCAGATTTAAAACGGCTCCCCAAATCCAACAACAGTGCAATCTTGTTAAAAAGTGCTCTCTTTCTACTGTCAAGAACAGATTAAAGGAATTTACTTTACGAGAATATGTTGCAAGACGCAAGCCAATGATTTCTGTAAAGAACAGAAAGCGCCGTCTGAACTTCGTCAGATGCAATGAAGATCATGACTCTTCATATTGATCAAGTGCTTTTTAGCGATGAAAGCAAGTCCAATAGCCTAGGCAGTGATGGTAGGCAGTACGTCCGTCGGAGGAAAGACGAAGAATTTATATCCTAGGTGCTCAGTTTCAATGCTGCAAGGTGGTGGAGGTTCAGTTTTGGTGTGGGGCATTATTAATACCAATGGTCCAGGGCCTATAGTCCGCTTGCAAGGTCGAATTAATACGACCAAGTACATTAATATGTTGACTGAGCATTTTCTACCCTACTTTAGTCGGAATTTGGATGATAATCCCATCGGTTATTACAAACAGAAAATCACATGACATATTCATCAGGGGTTAAACTGTGCAAGCGCCATTTGAATACCAAAACCAAACCAAAACATTTATCGTATAATAATTTATCAAAATATAATTGGACAAACATTTATCGTAAAATTTGCTTAAAAAAACTTATAATTTTAATACAACAATTTCGTCATGAAAGCAACATTGAATTTTTTATAAATTAGTTTTTTTTTATATATTGTTAACTATGAAAGGTCAACAACAAAATGGAAATGATTGTTTTTTTTTCTTTCTTTTTATAACGGGGAAGTGGCTTTTTTTAGGGGGTACCTGCAATCGTTCTCCAGTTAATATTTTCTGTTATTTATTTCATGCTTCGGCCGTAACTTTTTTTTTTTTCATGTGTACAAACATTTTTTTTTTTTTCCTTTGGGGAAATTCAGTTTTGTCCTTAATCTTTAAATTCCTATTTCAGTCACCTAAATTACTTAGTGTGACAGGAGTTTAGGAATTTATTGCCAAACCTAAATATTATTCATAATTAAATATTATGAATTTTAATAAAACAATTTGGTAATGAAAGCAATAGTTTTTCATTTTTTGTCGAAAAAATAAATAATTGGAAACGTTATTTTGAAGTAAGGCAACTTTGAAAGGTCAACAACAAATTAATTTAAATGATTGTTTTTTTTTCTTTTGTTTAACGGGGAACTGGATTGTTTATTTATTTTATTTTTCAAAGGCAATCATTCTACAGTTTACATTTTTGGTTATTTATTTCATGCTTCGGCGATAGTCTAACCAGGATTTGCACAGAAGGTGCGTTAAATAAAATGGCGTCTCCAATTTCAGCAATAAAGTGTAGGAGCACCGTTATTCTTTGGATTATATTCGTTAGGGGCACAATATAAAATAAATAAAAAATTTAAAACGGAGCGAAATTTAAGTTTCCCTTCCATTTTTACAACAACCGAACAATTAAGGGGAATTAATTTACTAGGATTTTTATTAGAAGCTGAGCACATTAGGAGGTATATTTGGTAAAAAAAAAGGAAAAAATGTTATCAATACGTTAGTAGAGCTGTTTTCATAATTTCAATTTGGCTTAAATTGTCTGACGGGATCGGCAGATAACATTATTGTCCTGTCGATAGAAAAAACTTGTGATTATTTAAGCAAAATCTGCGAGGCTGAAATAATAATAATAATAATAATACATTATATATAGAGAGAGAGAGAGATTTTGTTATTGTTGTTATTTTTCAAGCGATACATACGGTTAGTATTGACTCCGCCTCGGAGCTCGTTTTTTTATTTACTTAGAAAGCCGCCCTTTTTAATTTGGATGTATATAACATTTTTATTTATTTATTATTTTTAAAACAGTAATCTACGTACACGCGTTTTAAGGTCATTACCTCTCATCAGCGTAGTTTAACTGTGTCTAGGGATCGAACCTCAGACCATGTTTACCACAGTCCTGTGCCTTAACCGTTAGGCCATAATCCCTGTTTATTTTTATCGCTTATAAATTTAGATTTTGTTATTGTTGTTATTTTTCAAGCGACACACACACACACACAAACACACACACACACACACACACACACACACACACACACACACACACACACATATATATATATATATATATATATATATATATATATATATATATATATATATGTTGCGATATTTTTTATTTATAATGGGGTATGATCCCACACAGTCGGGCGATTCTATTTATAAACGATGCTGCTAGGAATTGAAGAATCGAATTAATTTCTCTTCTGCTACCAACCAATCAGAAACCAGAATTGCTCCATAAATATTAAACCTTTTCTGTAGCAATTTCGCATATTTTTTCCGTCTCGACACGGTAAGAATATTTTGCTCTGTGGAACTGTCTACTGCAAGCCAGTCACCTCTCAGGACTTGTGTGGAACAACGAACCAACGGAAACTGTTCTGAAACTAAACATGGCTTACACTTCTAGAATATATATATATATATATATATATATATATATATATATATATATATATATATATATATATATATATATATTAATCCAGGCTTGAGATATTCAAAAGTAGGAACTAATGAACTCAACGAGGTTGTTAGATAGTACTCGGTGATAAGAGCAAAAACATTTTTTATTAGAACGTAAACAGTTATAATTGGTCACTACAAACAGTCATCTGTTTCAGTCAATGAGACTCCCTCAGGCGACTTTGAACAATTTGATGCTAAAGAAAAAATAAAAAAATTCTTTTTCCTTTTTTCTTTAGCGTCAGATCGCCTGGTGAAGTCTCATTGACTGAAACAGATGGCTGTTTGTAGCGACCAAATGTAACTTTTTATCTTCTAATAAAAATATATATATGCGTGTGTGCGCGCGTGTGTGTGTGTGTGTTATTTAAAACTCAGATTCATTGAAGAAAAATAAAATAAGTTAATCTAAATAAAAATGTGAAGCTTTTGTGCACGTGATCTGTTGAACACTTAAGACGGCCGTCTATATTGTCGCACAACTTGAAGTTGACCTTTTGGATGGGACGCTTGGATTTGAGTTGAAATTGATTCGCGTCTGGGTTTTTCATCTGAGTGTTCGTGTGTCTGACTGACCAGTTATCTTCCATACGTATTATTCTATTAGGATGAAACGTACACGTATGTGGATACTAATATAGAAAGTTATTGTTTTTTATTATGTATGTAAGAGGTGTATGCGCATGAAATTTCTGTGGCAGAAGATGCGCAATCTCCAACCACACATCTCCTGAGTCGACATTATTAAATACTAGTGGCCAGTGAAGTGTATGTACAGAACGACTGGAAACAAATACCGAGATAAGATAAGAATTCAGGTGATAAGTCATCTCCCTCTCAGTACAGACCAATAAGTCTCCTGTGTGTTATGAGTAAGTTGCTGGAATCCATATTAAATAGAGAAATAGTCAACCACCTCAGCAGGAATAACCTTCTTAGTGACACACAATATGGTTTCCGCTCTGCAAGATCTACCGCAGATGTGCTGACGGTTATATCCCACAGGATTAGTGAATCTCTTGACAAAGGCTTCCTTTCTAGGGCAATTGCTCTTGACATATCAAAGGCCTTCGACAAGGTATGGCATAAGGGTCTACTTCACAAGATTTCCAGCTACGATATAACTGGAAATGTTTTCTCAATCATTAAATCATTTCTCTCTGATAGGCTTATAAGAGTAGTGGTAGATGGACAAAAATCGGAGGCCTGCAATATAAATGCTGGAGTCCCTCAGGGGTCAATCCTGGGCCCAACTCTTTTCCTGATCTACATCAATGACCTCCCTAAACACATACTTAAATCACTCGTTGACATCTATGCTGATGACACGACCATCTACGGCAACACATCAAAGGCTGTAAATGACAAAGTTCTCTCTGATTCTCTCTCCTCTGATCTCGAGCGGGTGGTTCAGTGGGGGAAGATGTGGCTAGTTACCTTTAATGCATCCAAAACCAAACTCCTATCCTTACATCATCAACGCTCTGATCCCTAGCTGGCATCAATTGTGATGGATGGCTCTCGTCTGGGTGAGGCCCCGTGTTTTGACAAGCTTCTGGGTTTGACCTTTACTCCTGATCTGAAATGGAACACATACATCAAGTCTGTTGCCAAGGTCGCTGGAAAGATGGTGGGATCCTTCTACCGCTCCAGAAGATATCTCACTACTGATGCAATTCTCTATCTATATAAAAGCCAAGTACGTCCAAGGATGGAATACTGTTGCCATATCTGGGCAGGAGCTGCCAAAAACAGCCTATCATGTTTTGACAGAGTACAAAATAGACTTCGTGGTTTAGTGGGGGATGCCCTTTTCTCTTCCCTGCAACCCCTCTCCCACAGAAGAGACGTTGCGAGCCTATCCTTGTTTTATCGTTATTTTCATGGCAGGTGCTCGTCTGAGCTCCAATCCCTGGTCCCCCCTCGCCAATCTTTCACGAAAAACACCCGTCTAGCTGAATCCACTGTGAAAAATTTTCCCCACTCTATATCTGTGCCTAAATCAAAACGCGGATTCCATGAACAAAGCTTCTTTCTTAGAACTGCACGCCTGTGGAACTCTATTCCGTCTGCCTGCTTCCCTCCGGACTACAACTTGGATGTCTTCAAGTCTAATGTTAACAAATTCCTAATGAACCGCCCCCTTAATTAAACACTTCATCAAATCTCCACACTAACGTAATGTACTTGCAATAACCCTTATCCCTGAGTGGCTTCCGGGCCTTGATAAGTGGTGATCACTGTGTAAAAAAATAATATATATATATATACATATATATATATATATATATATATATATATATATATATATATATACAAGTTACTATACAGACACCCTACAGCTACACAAAAATAAATATTAACTATGTACAATAAAACAATAAGACTGTATCGTAACTTTACGGACACCCTGTATATATATATATATATATATATATATATATATATATATATATATATATATATATATATATATTATATATATATATATATATATAAATGCCCGTATATATGCGGATCAGACAATGTTGAAGTAAATACTAAAAATATTTACATAAATTTTATGTAGAGACATAAAATAATAATAAAAACAACAACAACAATAATAATAATAATAATAATAATAATAATAATAAGAAGAAGAAGAAGAAGAAGAAGAATTTCCGTTCACTTTAAGCAAGATACCCTGCTTCTGTCAATTAGGGGTCAATAGGGGCATCTCACGTAGGAAGTAATGCAGAGAGATGCTTGTTCTCATTACATTTAATTGCAGTATATTTGTACAGTCGAGGAAACAGGGAACACTAATAAAATATAAAAGGTAACCGAGGAAAAAGGTCTTTTATACAGCACCTCTATTCTATAAACC